>NW_019384677.1:497598-516234 GCF_000671375.1 Centruroides sculpturatus
AGGATTTTTCGTAAGTAATTAAATTAATATCTCAGATGTGATCTTTGTTACTCCTTTAGCTGCTTGAGTTTTCTTGATTATACTGTATTTTTCTTAAATACAGTAAGATTGAATTTCGGCCTACTGTACACCTGTTCGCGCCATACTGCCTAGCAACATTAGGCATCTTCTGCCCACTCTCTATCTTTGTTATTATACTCTCACCTTTCGAAAAGAAAAACAGACACAAAACTTAACGAGTGCCTACCCGACAGTCTCGTGAATACATAAAAGAATTGTTTTGTAAGAAAAATAAGAGGCTGGAATTACAAGGGAGAGTTTCAAAGTTTGGAGGAATACTATCCGATCGGTATAAACCGGTTTAAGCGTCGATGTCGACGCCTCCCGCACTCCGAAATGTTTCGAATTGTTACCTGAAGACAAGAGAAAATCAATCGGTATTCATTATTTTACATAGCTTCTTCTTGTGTTTATTCTGTGAGGTGTTCATTATCCGAACATAAAAATCTTTCTCGAAAGTGTTCGTTATCCGATTTGTTCGTTAACTGATCTGTTCGTTAACCGATTACCCACTGTATACAGGACTATACAAAATAAATTGGTAGCCTATATAAATAGTGTTTGAATGTACCTACGTGTAATTACCATCAAACATACAGTATTTCCTAAAACAATGAAAAGAATTGGCAAAATTGAAATATTTGCAAATGAATTCGAAAATTTGTAATCTTGTTAGAGAGACACAGATTATTAATATATATATTTTTTATTATAAAAGTAATAACATATTCTTTATTATTGTTATATTTTAATTACAAATAGTGAATAAGAGTATTGTTAGAAAATATAAATCTTATCCCTTTTTATTCTACAGAATAGTAAGGTTAAAAAATGAGGGAAAAAACTCTTATCAAAATCATATTTATAGAATATAAAGACATTGATTAAAGATGAAATATGATTAATCTTTAGCTNTAAAGTTGAAGTTTCCTATATGGAAATATATAATGAGAAGGTTCACGATTTGCTTGATCCCAAAGGGTTAGTATTATGTTTGTTATATACGTATAATAGATGCTTGTCCAATCATTCATTACTCTATTCTTATAACTGTTTGTTAAATTTTTATCAATTTGTCTATCCTTCTATGAGAATTTAATTTTCTATCAATACAAATTAAATTTAATATGTGGTAATTTTAATCCATTGCATTTATGCTGTAGACAGATTTTATAGCTATCCTTTAATCATTTTCAAGCAGACTAAAGATCTAAGAATTTTGATTATAGTTAATATTAAGATTAGTGTGATTAATTTGTGTTAATAACACATTTAGTATATAAATAGATTAATGATATAAATTCAAATATATATGAGAAGTTTAAGTAAGTATTTCTATAAAGTATATAATATTGTTTATATATGAAATATATATAATAGCATTTTAAAAATTTAAAGTTGATTTTACATATTTGGTTTCATCTTTTATACAATATTCAAAAATTATAATTATGTGAAATTCTGTATTGATAAGGACATATATTAAAAATATTTTCAATCTTATTATGTTTGTGTTTATCGTGAACTATAGAGGGTACTGCACTTTTACAAAATGGCCACTATATCTGGATCGTTTGTAACTAGTCAATGTAAAATTAATCATATATTAATGTCCAATGTAATGACTTATGCTGTTTGTAGTTGTTTTTCAAGAAATTTTATAGAACAATTATTGTTAGTGGGTCAGGTCATTTTATGTAGTATTATCAAAACAAATGAGTGAGATTTTTCTATACATATTTGTGCTCTGTATTCAAACATCATTTTTGACATCTGTCCCACACAAAATTACTGGCATTTTAAAAGTTAAGGAAAAACCTTATAAAATTGACAGCATAACTTGTTCATATAAAGCTGGACAGTCAGAAAACTTTTTGCCAATTCTTAACAGTCAAATCCACTCTCCACCAGTTACACTTATGAGCTTCTCCAAATTCCGATTTTTGACTAATTATATGTTTTTCATTCGGGAATAGATGAAAACTTATATTGGGATCCGATATGTCTTTGGAATTGCAATTTTGAACACCACAGAAAGCTTTGCTTTTCCTATTGCTATTCATTTTTACTGCTGACAATATACAAAAATGATTCAAACAACCCAGATAAAATAGTTTTGTTTTTAAACATTAGAGGATGAGTGAGTGAGCATCTGGTGAAAAATGTAAATATCGTGAGAGAACAATCAATGTTTTTTAGTGTTTACATTGTTTGAAATGTTTTTTTCATAATAGTATTTTTTATTGTGTCAACTTTTAATAATTTAAAAAATTTATAATCAGAATAATAATAATATTTCTTAAGAATAATTTTATATAAACAAATTGAACAAATAAAGATCACATTTCCTCAATTCTAAAATGGACTTTTTTTAAAATCTACTTTCCAAAATAGAAGTCTGCCTTAGAATCAATGGCATGTTACATTTATAGTCCAAAACAACAGTCAGTATTTACAATGAATGCTGAGTATTGCAATACACCAATAACAGACATTTTCAATTATAGTGTTCAGTAGTTATAGTGCTTCAAGTGAGCTTTGCTGGTAACAAAAGGTCTACCACACCAATGTGGGCATAGAACTCACAATAGAATTTCAAAAGATCCTTAATTTAAATCCACAGGATGGAAAAAGTTTAAAAAAATTTGAAAAGATGAGACTGAGAAGGGCCATTATTGGTATCCAAAACATGAAATGTTATATAGTGAATAAAATAAAAATATGTTTTTTAATTGCCAATTTATTGAATGATGTTCATGAATGAAGTTCATATTTAAATATAAAAAACACATATGTGTTATTTTAGAGAAGAATTATCAATCAATCAATCAATCAATTATTTATTAATATTACAATAAATTTGTTAATACAATACAAATTGGTATTAACAAATAGAGAACAATTTCTNCATCTTAATACTAAGATATTTATTTGATATATTTGCACAATTCTCAGTTTGATTTTATGTAAATTATATACTGTAGTACATTCTATGACAAAGCAAATCCTGATTTCTGGATATAATGTTAGATGAGATTATTTGGAAATCCTAGGATATATTATGACATTATGATTAACTGAGACACAATGTTCTAGATAATATCCTAGAGCAAATAGTATTGTTTACAAATCTTTTATCTAAATATACTTTTGATTGAATTAATATATTTATAAAATAAAGAATTGAAATACAAAGCTTTCATTAATGTTTTCAAATGAATGTAGTAGGGATTAAAAATATTTTTAAAAATAATTTTGAAACTTAAAACTTCTTAACAAACATTTTAGTAACCTAACTCAGTAATGTTGACAAATTGAAATAAGAATTATTGTGAAAGATAAGCAACAGACATGCAAGAAGAAAACAAGATTAACCATATTAGAATTGGCATCATCTCTAATTTCTCTTCATATTAAATTGGTAGAACCATTGGCAGTAGTGAGACAGCTGCAGTCACAGTGGTTGCACAAATCCTCTGCTGCCAGTTGCTCTCTGGCTAATAAAGAGAAATTTGAGAGGGGTGCCAATAACAACTACACTATGAAAAATTTATAGTCCATGCAAAGGAAAAAGCAGATAAATGGAAAGGAGAATATAATTTAATAGTGAAATCTATAGTTACACAAAGACTTGCTTTTATTGATCATGAATCTCATATATTGGTATAGTGCTTTAAGAAGGAAGATAGGAGTACAGAGATAGTGTTAATGGAGATATTTAAAAGGCAAAGGAGATAGAGAATAAAATAACAGATTTAAGCAGAATAGAAATTGGACAGTAAGATAAGGACTGTAACAGTCAACAAAATCTGCTTCTTACGAGTAGAACACATTGAATAAATAAAACTATATTTATTAATTTAATAAAAAAATTATATAATCTAGCATTTAATTGTCATGAATATAAGATTTGTATTACTTATTATTCTTTGACCAACTTATTAATGAAAATCNCACATAAAGTTGAAGTTTCCTATATGGAAATATATAATGAGAAGGTTCACGATTTGCTTGATCCCAAAGGGTTAGTATTATGTTTGTTATATACGTATATAAATATTTACTTATTGAATATTTAAATATACATTAACAAAAAGTAATACTAATGTATTTCTTAAGAATAATCTCTTTGCTTTATAAAACTTACTAAAAATAAAATATTGCTGATTAGATTTTGTATGTAATAGCATTAAGTAGTTTTTCTAAAAATAAAATTCTCATGAGAGATCTATTAGTGGTTATTTACTAATGAATTATACATTTATCTTTTTTAATATATATATGAAACTGTAGAATTATATTAGTGACCATTAGCAATTTATAAATTTCAGACTTTATTTTATTGAATATTGACTTAAATAAATTTTATAATAAAATATTTTATGTTGACAAAACATTAATGGTCCAGCTGCATATTGATTTATCAGGAATTTATTTAAATCCTGTTAAAAGTATAAATAGAGTATTGTGAACCAGTTCAAATATTTACATTTTGCTTTATATAGAAATGATTTGCATTAACCTAATATGCCTATAGTTATTTATCACAAGCTTTTTTTCCTTTAAGATATATATTTTATAAAATGTATCACAACATATAATTATCATATTACTAATAGTTTTATTATCTATACTATTTATTTACAACAGGATTTCATGATAAATGAAGCTGTAATTATAGTTATAATCTGTTGAAAATTTAAATAGAGCAAATATTACAAGAAAATATATAATTTACCTACATACAAGGATAAGAAAATTATAGAAATAGATTATAATAAAATTATTTCTGTCAATTATTACCTTCTTATTTAAAATTATTTTTATCAAAAAATGTGTAATTAAAAACATAAATATCAAATAAAAAAATCATATTTAGTATATATTTCATCCAACGTAACATAACATAACTTGTCACAAGTTAACATTACCAGATATTAAAAAAATAACTTTTAACATGAATCTTTTTATGTTAACAGTATTAGATTTTTTTTCTATATTCTATATGGATTTTATAATCCTGCCACTGAAACTTTTATATTGAAAAATTTAAATATATAATGTGTGTATAAGAATATAAATATATAATGATGTAATTTAAATATTTCCATATTTTTTAAATTGTGTAAAGTACTGAAATACATTTTATTAACATCTGTAATGCCAACTTTTTATTAGAAAAACAAACTATTAAAGTTTAATCCATAGAAAACTATGACATTGTAATAAAACTCATTTTCAAAAATATAAATTCTGTTATCAGTAATAAGTAAAATATATATAAGTTTTGAAGGAAAGTCTTGAGTTGAGGATAAAAACATATGTTGTAATAAAACTGTAAAGTTTTATTAACAGCTTATAAATTCTTCCTATAAAACATTGTTGATATCTTATATTTTTGTTTTGAAGTATAAAGATAAGTTAATTTATGTTCAATTTCAAATTGTAAATTATTACATTTTTTTATATTTTGCATCCTCAGGAAAATGTAATTTGTATCTTACTTTCAGTATGAAAGTAAGATACAAATGAAATGCTCTGATAATTGGTTATGGTCTTAGTCAAGAAAGAATTAAACACTCAATGAATAATACATTTCAATATTATTTCAAATATAAAATTAATTTTATTTGAAAATGATTTTTTCGTTGAAAATAAATTATTTTATCTACTTTTTTTAAATAATTCATTCAGCATAATTGTCGAATGAATTATGACTGTTAAGTATAAAATTTATTAAAAAATTGACTGTTTTACATATAAATGTTAGAAGAATATATTGAAGAGACAAGTTTAATAGAACTATATGAAATGTACTGACATCGAGTGTATCGGAAATCAAAGTAAAGATATATTGTCAGAAGAGAGAAGAAATTTTAGCTGTATAAAGATTATCAATAATTTATTGTCTTAGATAGTAGTAAGGAAAAAGGAAAAACAAAATACTATGTATTAAAATAATCATTGCTTTGAAATATACTCCTGTTAAATTGTTGTTATACTATTTTTCATTCAGATATTAAGTGTTGCATATAAAACTAGTTTTAAATTCTGTTAAATTATTATTTTACCTATTTTTTTCTTTTAATACTGAATTTCTCATTGTTTAATTAGTTTTTTCACAAACAATTTAATTGATTATTTTTATCTACATTTAATCATTCATTAATTATTATGATTATTATTCTAAATTATTTTCTTATTTTTTTATAATGCTCAAGCAGCAGAAAGCAACCAAAGGTAAGAGTTTAGCTTTTTTTCCTATTATTTATTAAATATATAATTCAAAAATAAACATTATTTAAATATTTTTATGTAGACATTTGCTTTTGATCATTGTTTCTGGTCCTTTAATGAAAATGATGATCATTATGCAAGCCAAGAAGACGTGTATAAGAGTTTGGGTGCTGATATCTTAGATAATGCCTTCCAAGGTTATAATGCCTGCATTTTTGCTTATGGCCAGACAGGTATGAAAACATAAGATAAATTTTAAAATGTGACAAGTTAAATTAAAAATATTTTTTGTGTCTATTCTTTATAAAATATTTATTAATGTAACATTCTGTCATTTTAATATTTTTTTTTTCCTCTCTTCAAAATTTATTTTTATGAAATTTTTACAAAATTTCATAAAAATAAACTTTATGAATTCTTGTTGTTGTTATTTTTATTATTTAAAATCATGTTTCATAACAAAAAATTTTAAAATAAATTAAATCCAATATTTATCATGTAAAGAGTATAAAATACGAATAGAAAGCAATTTATTTTGTATAGTAAATATTAATTATATTTATATATTTAATGCTGCTATTTTTAATCTTTTAATAAAGGTTTTTAATTAATGTAAAATATAGAAACATTATTAAAACAATAATGTGCAAGTTAGCTGCTCACTGCATATACAGTGAGTGATCGGTTAACGAACATAATCTGTTCCAAGACTTTGTTCGCTATCCGAATTGTTCGTTAACCGATTATCGNACTTCAAATTATTACAAAAATTAAATAAATGTATGTTAGGTCTGAAGCCATAAAATCACTGTCAAAACTAAATTTTAATTGGAGGATTATTTTTTTTTCTAATAGAAACCAAAATATCTGATAGACATGACATTAAACTTAATTTGTGTATAACTAGTTTATTCATTTGCTAAAGAATGAATCTGTAGTTATGTCATTAACATATTTTTTACACATGCTCAATTGCATTTGTGATGGTATGATCATGTGACAACAGTATTTAAAATAAAACTAAAATCTATGTTTTCAATTTTTTTTCCAGCCATTTTTGAATTCAGTTAACAAATCTTATAAATAAAAGGGAAATTTTGTTTGTGACTGTGTTGTATCTGTGTGACTGTGTGAGGCCTTTGTAAACATATTTGTGTTCAGATTTGCAGTGTCTTTGAATTTTGTCTTCTTTCCTTCTAACTTTTTTAGAAAATTTATCTTTCTTATTATTTTTATACTTTCTTATAAATTTGTTCCATAATACTTTATAGAAAAATTTGTGAAAATTCACATATTTCTTTCAAATGACCATAAAATTTTATTTTAACAAATAAATCTATTAAGTCCCACTGCCTAGAAACCAGTCTGACACAACACATTTAATTTCACATTCAGTTACTTTCATTTTGAAAGTAGTAAACTAATAAAACAATTTAATTATTAAGAACTCATGATCTAAACATGTAATTGGCTAAAATAAATTGTAGTGTCAATATCATTTAATCTCTTCACTTGAATACTTGTAATTTACTTTATTGCTTCTTAAGTAATAAAGTGGTGCATAAATATTTTAAAAGTATTTGAAAAATCTTATTATTATTTTCCACCTGCTTTCAATGTTTTTTGAAAAATAATTATTGTCTCTTGAAATATATCACTTCAAATTCTTTTGTTACAGATTGTTCTGTCAAGAAATACTTGAGAGAAATTTTTTAACTTGTAAATATCTGTAAAATATGATTGAACAAATCTATGCAAAGATATGTATAGAGAACAAAATTTATTTTATTAAGAGAGAATCAAAAGAAATGCAATGAAAACACTACATATGCTTTTGTTAGATGGGGAGTATATACATTCAATCTATAGTCCCCACCTAACAAAAGCATATATAGTTTTCAAACTGCATAATGTTTTTGTAAGAATACCTGAGCATTGCTAGGTACATCAGCTAATTTCACAAAATAAATTGTATGCACAAAATAAAAAAGGCTTTAATAACTTTATTAAAACTAATAGTTCTTAGATAGGAGCACATAAAAAACACCAAAATCACTTGTAAAAGTTAAATATATTTACTAAAGTTTTAGTAAATATATTGGACTTTTATAATGTTGTAGTGAACTTTGATGTTAAGTTAAGCATTAAGCTTATATAATCTGATATCAGTTTGAAATGGACAAAACTGTTTTAGTAACTATATCGGACTTTTATAACTGGTTTTGGTGTCTTTTTATATATTCCTAAATGATATGAATTTAAATGATTGTTTAATTTAGCAGTTGTTTATTTAGAAACTGTTTTTTAATAAGACTTGGAAGAAGGGTTGAAAATATAGTAATGTAATAAAATATTACAGTTAAATCATTGAACATTATTTTAAATGCAATTTTACCATAAAATGAATTATTTTAAATCATTCAGTGATTTAAAATAAGTGATTTATTATTAATAAAATTATTAATAATAATTTAAAATCTAATGTCATGTTCCTTAATGTCATTTTCATAAATTTGATTAGAATCATACTTATTTTCGATTTTTAATTTAAAAATGACATTAAGGAAAGAATATCTTTTAAAAATCAGTGTATTAATTGTTGAGCTGTTACTAACTAAAAACAACCAACTTTTGATTCTTAAATTAATCTACAAAGAAATTGTCTTAGGCTTTTTGTGATTAATATTTTTTGAAAGTACTACGTCTTAAGAATCTCATAATTCTGAAAATAACGTATCCTTTGAATTAGAAATTAAATTTCAAATGATTGATTTCAGTTTTAGCTTTTAAAACTGAAAATTAATCTGAAAAAAAAACTATTCAGACACTTGCAAAACACAGACCTGCAAAACAAGCTTACATAATTGCATTTTTTAAAAATGCTACAAAACAAAATATTTATTGGAAGTTTGAATGTTCTATATAAAGATATATTTTATTTTAATGCTTATTTTACGGAAGCTGTAAACATTATCAAATAATGTGAAAAATGATATTACAAATCTAAATTGCTCATATTCATCTGGCTATTGTGAAGAGGGTAACTTGATACTATAATTGAGAACTGATCATTTTTACATTCATTTTATACTTATATATAGCAGTGAATGTAATGATTTAATTGTTTTTTTTTACAAATAAAATTTTTGCTGTTAACAATTACAAAATTGCATAATTACAAAAATTTATAAAGTATATATCTATATTTATTATAATGAAGTGTTTCTTTTTTGTGTATTCTGTTATAAATAAGAATATTAACATAAAATGTTTATAAATGATAAATAAGATCTTAAAATTTTTGTACAAGTAAATTATATTCCAACTGAAGAGGGACTTAAATGGCTTGAGGACTGAAATGCATTTTAGAGAATAAAGAAAAATAAATAGAATTTTGCTGGTGATTGTTCTGTCTCAGGTTTAAATAAGTCTATATGATGTTTGCATTTGGAAAATCTAATATTTATTACAGTTAAAAAAAATAGACAAGAAGCAATTTAAAATAAAAAAAAGTTTATAATTATTAATTGATTTATAACATTACTAGGGGACTTCATCCATTTGTTAAAAAATTGCATTATGATTTATTGATTTTTATGCCACTGTTTCTATTTTTTTTTCTGATTGCTATAGGCATTCTAAGCTTCTGCTTGCTTGTCTTGCAGGCTTTGTCCCTTATTCCCAATATAGACTATTCATAACAAAAATTTTGTGATGATTCATCAATTCTTGGTGCCATCATTTTTTATTGTATTGGTGTTGTTGTGATGGAAAGTATCATTACAGTTCTAAGCAAAGTACTTTATATACAAGTATAGTACAGTAGATATATTTCTATATTGATATAGCCTAGAATATTTGAGATATTTATTTTTCTATTGCACTAATAAGCAACCTTAATATAGTTTCACTTCTTACTTTTGCAGACACTGATACACACAAAAAACATCTACCTTACCTATTCCAACAATGTTTATTCTGAATTACAAACATTTTCAGTCGCATTTAGAATCCTTCTTCAAGTTAAAAGCTGTCCATTAATCAAAAATTCAAAAATGAAGAAATATTCTAAACATATTTTGAATTTGATGAAATAATATCGTAATGTTTAGAACATTTCTCTGTTTTCGAATGTTTGATTGATGGAATGGTTTTTTACTTGAAGAAAGTCTCTAAATGCATCTGAAAATGTTAATATTCATAATTCAGAATAAATATTACTGGAGTAATTAAGGAAGGTGTTTTTTTGTGCATATCAATGTCTATTGAATGTGAAAAATGCATATCAATGTCTATTGAATGTGAAAAATGATATTACAAATCTAGTTCCAGTATATTAATTACAAAAAAGTTCCAGTATATTAATTAACTATATCTTTGTGTTCTTTATGTAATTATTATTGAACATGGCTTGTGAAAATAATTTGTGTTAAATTAATCTAATAACAAGGCAGAAATCAAAATAAAATTTACCAACCTTAAGTAGGGCTTGCACATAAGTGAGAGATCCATTACTAATGTTCTCAGTCTACTTCTAAGGCCTTCTTCAAATAGATTTTGTCAAAGAATCTATCTTTATTTTGAAAGAATCTGCCTGAAGAAGGTCTTAGAAGTACAGTAAACTGAAAACCTATGTCTGTGCAATGTCTACTTAAGGCTAGTGAATTTTATTTTCATTATAATTTGTGTTAAAAATAATCAACATAACCAAATACTTTAAATATCTAATTTTAGTTAAATATTTTTATCAAATATTCATAAGATATATTATTTTCAAAAAAATAAGAAATATTTTTTATTATAAAAGTAATAACATATTCTTTATTATTGTTATATTTTAATTACAAATAGTGAATAAGAGTATTGTTAGAAAATATAAATCTTATCCCTTTTTATTCTACAGAATAGTAAGGTTAAAAAATGAGGGAAAAAACTCTTATCAAAATCATATTTATAGAATATAAAGACATTGATTAAAGATGAAATATGATTAATCTTTAGCTGTTTATCAGTTAGATACTGGTATAAGCTGGAACTTGATAATAACTAGAGACACACAAATTACCTTGTGTACTTTTCCACCAACTTCATCTTTAATCAAACTAACATATTTTCACAGTACAGTACATAGTTTCACAGTACAGTACCTCTGAAGTGTTGTTGCATCACCCTAATCTGCTGTAGCATCCTGCTGCCTTGAAAACCACTGCCTTAACCACTTGGCCATCTTCAACACTGACAACTGAGTATATTATCATCAATATGGTGATGGTGTTGAGAAAGAAATTAATGTTGCTAGACTTTCAGATGAGCTTTCTCATACTAAAGAGCAGAGATCGCATATAGCTACCGACATCTTATGACAAAATTTCATATGTGACAATTTTTTAGGAAAAATAAGTTTTGCATAACTTAATCAGAAATTTAAAACTTCCATTGAAATTCTTCTGTACATACAAAAATTCTTATATGTCTGTCAACATTGAACTCAGATAAAATGTTAATGATGGAGAATGGACAAAAAACCTCATACAAGCAACCTTGGAATTTTTAGTATTGGCCATAAATCCAGGTTTGTAAAGGTGTTATGCTATCTTAAAAAGGTGGAGATATTTTAGCTAAGGCTGACAGCTGTTTCCCAAGGCAGATTCTCAGCCTGAAAGACTGAGGATTGGCAACTATGTAGTATATATAAATTCAAAATTCTTACAAGGGGACCTTATGGTCTCGGAAATTCAGTTCAGGATGAAACTTTGCAGGTTAGTAGTATACTTCAATGGTGTCCACCCAGAAGAATTGTAAAGCGCACTAGCCAGAAGATTCCGAGAAAAAGGGGTCTAAAGTTTTAAGCACAGCTCATATATTGGTCGATTTTACAGTATGACAGCATGGGCAAATGGCTGAGTCTATAGCGAACTCACTTACCACACTGGCAATCTAGGTTCAATCCTATGTACAGCTAAGTTGTTTTTTAATTGTTTTAAAAATTATAACAAATTTTAAATAAAGTTAATGATCTAAATGTATTATCAATTAAATCATAAATAATTTTATTTTACCTTGCTTCTTTACAGACACACTGCGGTGATATTATTCAACACTTGGCAGATTATTCACCACTTTATTCAGTTGGGACGCTATTTACAAGTTGCATTTCGGGCATTAGCCCCTCTTCAGCCAACTAAACATTAAAATGAAACATGAGAAATTATACATAAATATGCGAGTAAAACATCCCATAGATATAACATTTTAAAAAATCTTTTAAAAAAACATACCTCGAAAGCACACATCACGAGCGTACAGATGTCGTACCGGATGGACAGTTTCATATTCTATATATCAAGTGGACAATAAACAGATTCGAAGCTAACTGCTTGACGACAGGGCTTTCGAATATGATGTTCTTTAAGTTTATACAAATAATTCAGATAAATAAATTGAAATTTATAACATTTTTTAACAATATTTGTTTTACTTGTAATTTATATTCGTATATCGTACCAAAATTCACACAATAACTGTTGTAACATTTTTTATGACGAGTTTCACGCAAAGTCATCCCAGTGACACTATTTGGTCTGCTAATCTATACTAATATTATAAAGAGGTAATGTTTGTATGTATGTTAGTTTGTATGCAGCAGGTAATCTCCGAAACTACTCATTCGATTTCAAAAATTCTTTTACCAATATTTAGAATGGAACTTCAGGGTGGACATAGGCCCTTATATATTATTCCGTTAAACATGGGGGATGGACAGTTCTTTACGGTAAGCCTTTTGGAAAAGGTTACCGTAAAGAACTCTGCTTCTATTTATACCATTTTAGATGCAGTTTTTTCCGTTTTTGATTGCGTTTTAATAGACTACGTCAACAGAATGTACACTAAGAAGGGATTTTTCGATATTCCCCCCGTGGGGGAGAGAGACAGGATTAAGGCTTACTGTGAAAAACTTGGCTTCTATTATACTATTTTAGATGTGGGTTTTTGCGTTTTCGATTGCATTTTAATAGGATACGTCAACAGAATGTACACTAAGAAGAGATTTTTTGATATTTTCCCCGCGGGGGAGAGAGACAGGATTAAGCCTTACTCTGAAAAACTTGGCTTCTATTATACTATTTTAGATGCGGGTTTTTGCGTTTTTGATTGCGTTTTAATAGGGTACATCAACAGAATGTACACTAAGAAAAAATTTTCCCCCATTGGGGAAGTGTTATACATTTATAATAGATACATTTTGAGCCACAACAAGGCGTGGCGGGGTCTGCTAGTTTTTAATAATCTCAACACTCTCTTTAAATTTTCTGTTATATGTTTTCTTCTCTTTATGTAGAATCTGTATGTTAGTTTTATCTATGTTGCAGTCGTTTAGTACACAATGATCATGGAATACTGAGTTTAATCGGTGATACTTCAAATCAGACATATGTTCTTTAACCCTTATTTTTAGTTTGCGTTTTGTTTCACCTATATAAAAACTGTTGTTTTTACATGTACATGGTATTTTATATACAATATTTTTCATTTCTTCTGTATTTATTTTTTGTTTTCTCATACTTTGTTTAGCCTTCAATCTGGAGAATAGATTTTCATATTTTGGAGCAAGTTTCATATTATTTTTCTTCATTTCTGTATCTATCATATATAAAATACCATGTACATGTAAAAACAACAGTTTTTATATAGGCGAAACAAAACACAAACTAAAAATAAGGGTTAAAGAGCATATGTCTGATTTGAAGTATCACCGATTAAACTCAGTATTCCATGATCATTGTGTACTAAACGACTGCAACATAGATAAAACTAACATACAGATTCTACATAAAGAGAAGAAAACATATAACAGAAAATTTAAAGAGAGTGTTGAGATTATTAAAAATAACAATTGTATAAATAAAAACTTAAGCATTAAAATTAGTGAGAACTGGATAAAAATACAGTATTGTAATTAAGTTGGTGACTATTGGATATAATTATGACGATGATCACCAAAGTTTAAAGTTCATGTATAAATAAATGATTGTAAAAATCTGGAAATAATATAAGTTAAGATTAATATAATAATTCCTGTTAGTACACAACTTTCCATTGTATACTGAAATTGTTTCAAAAATCAGCTCACTTATATATTTAAATTAGTAGACCAAATAGTGTCGTTGTGATAACTATATGCGAGACTTGTTTTACGAAAAGCTACAACTGATAACATGTGAATTTGATGTTCGTATATAAACTACAGGTAAAACAAATACTAATAATTGGTTTGTACAATTTAATGTAATAGTTTTAAATATGTTCACTGATATATATGTAAATTAGCAGACCAAATAGTGTCACTGGGATGACTTTGCGTGAAACTCGTCATAAAAANGGTGAATGTTGAATAAAAATATTTTTATTATATTAAGACAAAAATGCAACATTTTAATATGTGAAAATAGGAGAAAGCTTAAGTAACAGCACATTTAAATAAACTGTTGAACCTAAAACAAACAGTACATTCTTAATCATTAAAGAAAATAATATAATAATAAACTTACACAAATTATGTGATTAATGTTATACAATCTTATTTATTGCAACAACTTAAACTGTTATGGCACTTTGAATTGCACAAGAGTCCCTTGCTTTACAACTGCATTTATTCGTGGAACACTTTTTTTTTGCAATGACAGCATGTATAGCCTTGCCCTCCACTTTTCAAATTAGCTGTAGCTGCTTCTCTCAGCGATATTCCTTGAGAAGAAATCTCATCTATGAAAAGTAACTTTTCTTTACAAATTATGAACTGATTATGTTATTACGTGATTATAAATTGATCTGTTAATGGTGTCTTTTATTCAGATATCGCTGACGCCTTACCAACAACCCCTCTCATCCTCAGCCACTCGACATGACAAACTGATTCCCACCTCACGGGATCAAAAGACCTTGTCCTACCTCCGGCTACCCACAAAGGATTTGGTGACAGACTGTCGTCTCTCTGTTGACATTGACTTCTCAGTGTCGTTTCGACCTTTACCAAAGCTTATCTGTGCTTGTCGACATACACCGGCAATTGTTCGAATGTATAATAATATAACCAAATATTCGGACTTTCACCGACGTATTTTGTATGTGTTGACATTCACCGGAGAATATTGACATTCTCTAATTTCGGTCTTTCACAGTAACACGTACACCATATTTGATTTTAAAAACTTATTAACAAAACTAAAATAAATAAGTGCTATGTTCTTAGAGTTTAAATTACCATTAAAAATATATCTTAAAAACTAAATGTATTGCAACTCAATTTTGCAATTTGGTGAACAAATTACAGAAAAAGTCAAAATACAGAGTTCATGCATGATAAGGACCATCTAATCATTGAATGTTATACTAGAATAATTTGCATTGATAAAATGTTTCTATAGTTTTTGAATTAAATATGATAAAAAAAGTTTTAAAAAAGATAATAATAGATAAATATAGATAATTTTGAATTCAAAACAATTCTGCTTAATTTTAAGTAGTTAATTTGGTTTTCTAGAACTGACAGTTATCAGTACTTTTTCTTGAAGCTGTTCTTGAATATATAAATACATTTAATATGTATGACAAATTCCACTACAGCTAGTGCCTTACCAAGTGTCACAATTATGTAATAAATTTCAATTAAATAATAATAAACTTTTAAAAATATCAAATTAATTTTTACTAAAAATTTATTATTTTATATTTTAATTTTTAAGCTTTCTGCAGATCAACTTTAGTTTTTTATGAACCAGTACTTAGTTCACAAAACATATTTTGGAAAATGTTGACTATTAATTTATAGGGCACTTTAATATTCATCCAAATGCAAAAAAGATCATCCCAGCATTACATGAGTATATGCATAGCTATAGGGAATTACTTTCATTGCAATCTTTACAGAAAAATAAGTTAATTTATTCAAAAAACGGACACATTCAAATTGCATGGTGAAAAATTTACATATTGTTATCTTTCTCAACTGTAAATATAGTGCAAGGGAATAATTTTAAGATGATTTAACAAATGTACAAAGGATACTCTGATTATAAAGGATAAAACCCAGCATTGCATAAATTAATACAAAAACAGTTAGTTTTATTTTGCTGTAGTATATGTTTAAAATGTCTTGGTCTTTATGCAGCTGGAAAGCACTTTTAGAATCTATCTGCTTGCTTCTCATGCATTTTGTTTCATTTTTCATGAATTATAATCATTTTACAGTAGTGCTTATGAATATAAGGTTGCAATGCTCCATCAATTATCAGACTGCAGGATGTTGGCTCTTTTGTAAGGACATCGGTGTCATTTGTCACCACATGATTTGTGAAAATTACATTTTTAATTTGCATTTTATTCTTATGTTTGGAAGTTTTGCATATTGCTGTTGAACTTCTGCATGATTTACATATTTCTTTTGGAATAAATTCATTTATTTTTCTGTAAACATCACAGGTAAATTAATGTACCATAGGCTATGCATATTATCATATATTGCTAGAAATATCTTTATTGTGCCTGAATAAATGTTAAAATGAATGTCCTATATAATAAAACATGATATGCAGATTTTATAAAAATAAAAATATATAAAAATTAATATTATGATTACACTTATATAAGTGTAATTATAATACATGTTGACATTATGTTAAAATAAAGCATCAAAATTGCATAGAAGTTTAAAAATTTGAATGTAATATATATTTGTATTTTTTATAAATGAATTAATAAACTACATATATTCCATACTTTCTTCTAATTCAAAAAAGAATTTAGCATTTTAACTTATTTTCTGCACTTATAAAATAGTACAGTGGGTGATCTGTTAATGAACAAATTGGATAATGAACACCTCACAGAACAAACACAAGAAGAAATGCCGTAAAATAATGAATAACGATTGGTCTTCCCTTGTCTTCAGGCAACAATTCAAAACTTTTCGGAGCACAGGAGACGTCGACATCAACGCTCAACCCGGTATATACTGATTGGATAGTATTCTTCTGAACTTTGAAACTCTCCCTTGAATTGTTTTTGTCAGAAAAATAAAAGGTTGGAATTACAATTCCAACCTTTTATTTTTTCTGTAGTATATAGTATTCGTGAGACTGTTGGTGTGCTTTTATAGTATTCGTGAGACTGTTGGGTGGGCACTTGTTAAGTTTTGCGGCAATTTTTATTTTCAAAATGTGAAAGTATAATAACAAAGGTAGAGAGTGGGCAGAAGATGTCTGATATTGCTGGGCATTACGGCTTGAACAGGTCTACAGTAGGCTGCAGTTCAATCTTATCCAAGAAAGATACAGTATAATCAAGAAGATTCAAGCAGCTTAAGGAGTAACAAAAATCACATTTGAGAAATAATGAGCATTGAAAAGCTCATAATGGAACCTGAAACTGATCTAACGACAGAAGAAAGCCAAGAACTCTTGAATGAAGAACACCAGGAACTCTGAGAGATGTTTTCTTCTGAAAAAAGAGGATTAATGCCAATATCTGCTATTAAACTTTGTTTGAAGAAGTGGGAGGATGTCAGAACAACGGTCTTAGAATGGCATCCAAACCATGATGAGGTTAATAGGCTTGGAGATCTCTACAATTACAATGCTATTAATTACTTCTGAAAAATCCTGAAGAGAGAAAAGCAATCGAAATTAGACAGCTTCTTAAACTCCCACAAACGGAAAAAACATAAACTAATAAAAATGCAAGACTGTGTATATATGAGGTCTGTTCAAAAAGTATCGGACTTTTATTTTTTTCGCGTAAACCAATGATGCACGGGAGGCCTCTTTTGGTGGAGTTGTGGAGGGGACAGTCACGCACAGCCCTGAATTTTTTCCCGCCTGCAGGAAGCGTTAGTCGTTGGCATTTGGCCTATGAGTGAGGACATGTAGTGAGCTCTCGTCGGATTCCACTAAGTTGGAAAATGACTGAACAACGTGAGCAGCAATATTACATCAAATTTTGCCAAAAACCTTGGCGATACCCGAGCGTAAACCATTCGCAAGATTCAGCAGGCTTTTGGGGATGATCCTCGAGGCCAAAAAAAGCGCGGCAGGTTCGCAGCAATATCAAGGTCATGTTGACAGTTTTTTCGACTCTTGTCGGATGGTGTATTGTGAGTATGCACCACAAGGCAAAACCATGGCAAAGGAGTATTACCAGGAGGTCCTTCATCGTCTTTTCGATGCTGTGCGACGCAAACGACCGGATCTGTGGTCGATCAAAACTTGGCAGCTCCATCGTGATAACGCATCCGCCCATTCTGCGCATCTGATTCGGGCTTTCGTCGCCAAACACAATACTCCT
>NW_019384677.1:522764-571074 GCF_000671375.1 Centruroides sculpturatus
AAGTCGATAATCGTTTCGGTGGCATTTTGTCTAAAAAATAATGAAATTATAAAATAAGTTTAATAAAAAAATACATATTAAAAATTTTTAATTTGTACATACATACATATGTACTTACGTACCAAAAATGTCTCTAATTGTTTCCAATTTTTCCAGTTAATGTATAACAATCAGTAATAAATATGTACATAAAACACTCACAGACAAGTCTAAACCAGCCACTTTATGAGCACACACTGAATAACGCTCGTAAACAAGAGGAAATAGAAAAGTGTGTGCATGGAGATCGCGCTTGCGCAAGATTGGCAACATGTAGATATTTCGACATCAAAAAAACTTTTTTTTGCCGTTATAGCGAAACATTTTAGGCCGTAAATCGAAAACGTGCCTTAATTGAAGAGGGCCGTTATAGCGAAATGCCGTATAAAGAGCGGCCGTATAGCGAGGTATGGGTGTAGTCTTATTATGTCAGATCAAATGCACTTTCATGTTCTAGCTAGAGCCAGACAACAGTACTGTAAATCCTCTTTTTTTCATTTCTCTCAAAGAACTTTTTTATTGGGTTATACTTTTAATGGACTTGAGGTGCACTACTTTTATAATCTCATAAAAATAAACAACTTTTTAAAAAATGTTTATCATAATTTATAATTTTTGTTTTGTTTTTATTTTAGTATTTGGAGGTTGGTTATAGGGGAAAGTAATTAAATGCTGTTTAAAGCATTTAATTACTTTCCCCTATAACCTTTAAATAATTAAAGCAATATCTGTAAGTTTTGGATAAAATAATAAAAAATTATATGTTAGTAATATCTTGAGTTAAACTCTTGTGATGCATTGTTTGAGAATATGTGTGATAATATTGAGAAATATATTTAGGTTTTTAGATACTTAACACATTAATTGTTAGCCAGTTTGAGTTAAAATAACTTTCAGAGCTGAAGTAAAATTATTGATTACTTTGATTAATAAAAATGAAATAAATAATCTATTTGGCGATTTATGTCATTTGTTCATTTAGCTTTCAAAAAATGACTTTTTTCATGTCATTTCTACATGGCTGACATAGCTCAGTAAGTTACTTGTATAAGTAACTAAGAAGCCATGTCAGCCATATATGGGGACATTATTTTTGCATTGCATTGCCTTGCATTGCCTCAGTTTGATTTCTTAAAATATGTTGAAACCTGTGCATTTGTCAAATATATTCTGTATTTATTAAATACTAAGCTAGATGCAAACATGAAGAAATTAAGAAGATATGTATAGTACTTTACATTCTGCAGAGCTGAAAGAAACAGGACAACATGTAGCCAGAAAAAAAAAATAAAAGGCTTCAAACTATTGTGTGGATTGCAAGAAGCAACCTTTCACATGTTTGGAATGTTTTGGACAACATAACCCATAATAATATAATTTACTCCATGCATTTTACTTTCTCAGCTGTTATATATACATAGCAAGGGAAAGTATTGGAATCATGTCATATCTGACCTTTGGGTTTTTTTGCAAATCTCAATGTTTTGAGATCCCCTAAACCCAAAAAAGTAAAAAAAAAAATACAAGAAAAATTCTGTGGATGTGCATATGTGTGTTGGCATCTATTTTGCCTAATATCTCAGGATTGGGTAATGATTAAGAAACAAATGAAATTTGGCATGGTAGCTTATGTATAAGGGTCATTGATGCTATTAAATTTTGTGGTTAAAGGTTGTGTCATAGCTCAAGAGGAGTAGGACTTAATGAAGATTTTACTCATTATTGTCATTTACAATTTTTTTTTATAAAACTCAAAATTAAGCTTTTTGTCATTATATGGTAATTTATAATATAAAAATTTTTATAATTAAATCACATAACAAATGATACTACAGGCATTTATTTATTTATTTATTATGATTAATAATATAGAAGTAATTTTTTAAATAAAATATCTTAACAGCTGGCAAAATTATACAACTCATTGCTAGATTTTTGAATAAATAGTATTCTATTAATAGTTACTTGCTTACTTTTTCCTACATTGCCATGATATTTTCAGTGTATTCATTAAACACCATACTTTTAAAATGTATTACAAATTTATGTAGATTGTCAACCATGCATGGTTGATATGGCTCTGGCTAAAACTTGAGGGTATCAGCCATATATGTTCAACACACATCCTAAAGAAGTTTGTGGTGTCAGAAACATTATATCTGACATTGTGATTAATGTGTTAAATACTTAATAGAAATATTTTTATTTTAATTACATAATTACAATAATTAAACTTTTGATATATTCCTGAATGAATCTTATGACTCAAAAGAAAATTGTCAAAATTATTTATTTAGTTTAATATTTTTATATTTACATAAAATTCATTTTTTTCCAAATAAAAATGGATTTTATATGTCAGTGATGAAGCCATAGACAATTCACTTATTCCAAAGAAAGATCATGTATTAATCTAAAAGTATTGATCTGAGTAAATGATTTTCATAATAGTCAATTTTATTATAAGTCTCAACACCAGTTAATATGTTAAATAAGAATTTACAAATTTTAATAAAGATACATTACCAGAATTATTACAGAAATTGCTTTTAGCCCTAGGTATAATTAAATTAATTAAAATACCTATAACCGTGAGGCAGACAATAGTAAGCACTTATCACACCAATATTGGTGTGATAAGCGCTTACTATTGTCTGCCTCACGGTTATAGATATTTTAATTAATTTAATACATTACCAGGTTTAATAATTTCTGAACCCATTTGTATCAATAATATAAAATGGAAAAAAAAAAAAATGATGATGATGTAAAATGTTATCTTCATGAATTGATAAAGCTCTACATTACTAACATTTATGCTAATTTAAAATTTTATATTAAATGATTATATTATATAATTTAATAATAAATATCGTAAAAAAAGTTTTCCCAGATATACTCTATTTAAATATATTTTATTCTAAAATCAAAAAATTATTTTGTTCAATTAAATTAAAGTTATATGTAAATAAAAAAATTCAATTATTAATATCTTTTTTAATAAGCTACAGCTTATTAAAAAAGATATTAATCAGAACTAATGTGTTTAGCCTAATTTATCACCATCATCAGATTTGATCATGAAGAAATTGAATTATAAATGTTCTATTAAGATAAATTTTCTATTTTCTTATGTTTTTTTTTAATTACTACTATATATTATTAAAATCCAATATAATTAGGTTCATTTTCTTAATTAATATAAAGTCTTTCCAATATTCTATTTAAGGGCAAATTTATATTTATTAAATTAATAAAGGCAGCTATATTCAAGGAACTAATTAAAGAGTTCTTAGGTTTATTCTTAGCTTCAGAACAATGTATAATACAACTAGTAATTATTAAAACAAATAAACTACAAAATGTGCATGTGTGTATATACATATTTGATGAATTTATATCACAGTAAGATGAATTTATTTAAAACGTTAGTTTTTGAAGACTACATTTGAAAGGAAATTAAATTTTCTTTTATTATTATACAATATACTTAATATTGCATACATAGTTATTTTAATGTTAAGATGCCAAAATACTCAAAATATTTAATATCCTGATGATAAACATCCCAAGAGATTATTGAACATAATGTTAACATAATAGAATTTAATTTTAAATGTAAGCATTTGTATTAAAAATAGAAATTTAATAATACTAATTTTTGATTTATTCAAATTATTATATTAGTTAATACATAAATAATACATTTATAAAAATTGACTGAATAATATATATGAGTATGCTTAATTTACATAAATTATTAATAGAGCATGTAATTATTAATTCTAATCTAATGAAACTACAATTAATGGTTAAATACATATTATAATTTTGTTAATTATAAATATTCAGAATATAATGTTTGCATATTTTGATACTTTGAATTAAATTTAAATATTGTTAGTTTTGAAATTTGTTTTAAACAAAAATGTATATTAATAACAAGATCTTATTTAAATTTTAATAGTTTGGTTACATTCATAATTATTACAAGTTTGAAATATTCTAATATTCTGTATATACTGTAGTTATTATTTTGAATTAGTTAATATCAATGTACTGTTTTTTTTTAAATTGCTATAGTATGCTTTATTGCAACAAATATCAGTTTCAAAAAAGTTTCTTGTATTAAACTGAAAATATTTTTAATAACAATAAAGTTTAACTTTGAAAAATTCAACACAAAGAAAAAAAAGACACAATGCTAAACACTTAAAAATTTACAGTAACAAACAATTCATTTTACAAAGAATATATCAAATTATAAATTAACTACTAAAAACTATGAAATTATTAAATATAATAAAAATAATTCTGTCTTTAATTTGCATAATATATTAAATGTTTTTTACTATGGAATTTCCTTTTCTAACATTTTTGCTTTTCTTCTACTTCCATTTTTAATTTTTGATTTATAATGTTAATAAATGTTAATAATTAATGTCTACTTTGATGTATTATTTTATAAAATAAAATATTTATTACTGCACAATTTTTAAAAATATTTAGAATAATTGCTAGTTTGATTCATTCTGGATCATCTGAAATTAAATTCAATGTAAATCAAAATTGTTTGAGTTATAAATAATACTTTTTACTTCAGAAATAACATTGAACTTCATATACACTCTTTTACCAAAAAGTTGATGCAACTTAAAGCTAGCATGCAGTGGTAATCAAGTTCTGCACATGAAGTGGCAGTGAAAAATAAAATTCATTATAACATCACTGCACAAGGATACATCATTGAAAACCAGGTTTTATTGCAAATGTGACAAGTCAGAAATTGGCAAATTTAGTCTGGCAATTAAAGCAAATCAAACAATGTCAAAGATAGATTTAAAACTTGTAATGTTGCACATTTTAAATCTATCTTTGACATTGTTTGATGTACACTATGCAACATTTGTGATGAAACTGTTCTTCAACAATGTATTCTTCTGCTGTGATATTGTAATGAATTTTTTATTTTTCACTACTTTCCATATGCAGAATTTAATTACTATTGTACACCAGTTTTAAGGTATGTGTTGGTTTCTTTTTCTTTCCTTTTTGCTGTGTGTATTAGTAATTTAGAAATCAGAATTTATTAAAACATATATATATATATACTATATTTTTAATAAAGTCATGATAACAAATGATAAACTTTATTTTTATCCAGCTTTGTTTTTCAAATACTTAAAATGAATTGAAATAAATTTTTACTTATGAATAATTTCATTAATGCTTCCTTACTTTTGTTTCCTTATGCTGTTTGTATTAAAGACAAGTTTCTTAAAATGAATATATAAAAATATTGAGATATTTCAGTGATCAAAAGGAAATGATACTATTTCAAGCAAAAAACAAAAAAAAAGCAAAGGTTTAAAACAATAATTTTAATTAGTAACTTAGATAATAAACTTACAATTTTTATTTTACCTTTCTTTTTATAGTGTTATTACTTAAACAAAAGATTTTTCTAAATCTATCATATTAATAATTAAATTTAATCGCTAATATTAAATTTGAATATAAAAATAAATTTTAATTATTGTTGTTATTAATTTAAATTAATATAATATATTTCCTGATGATTAAACTCTTTGCTATATAAATTTTCATTATTTCTTCATCAGTAAACAAATATTTTATTGATGTTATTTATATGAATGGAATGCAATTATTAAAAGTACAGAAATTATAAAATAAGACAGAACAAATCCTGTACAATGTTTAAATTAAGGACAATGTATCTTCAGAATAAATGGTCATTCTGTTATGAGGCAAAAAATAGAATTATCCATAAATTATGTTCTACTTTATTGATTAAGAATGGCCTACTTTTTAGAGAAATACTGTGGATCACCTAATATAATAAAGACAATATCTTATATACAGTAGTTCTATATATATATTAATGACTTTTTACAAGTGAAATATGAAGTATAAAGATTGTTGTTTTTAAAGTGATATATGTTCAACACTTATTCAAAAGTTGTGCATCATAAAATACTATTAATAGATGTTTACAATTTATAACCTATACAGTTAATAGTTCCTCTTTCAATAAATAAAGATAAATGTCCAACTGAATAAGATATAGTAATTTTTTAAAAATCTATTAGGTATAGTTGTTTGAGTAAACATTTACTTTATTATTTATTATATTACTATTTCAAGTTTTCAAATATCCAAAAAAAATTTCTAAAATTAAAACACATATATTATCTTTGTTTCTTTGTTTTGTTGTGCAAAAGTGAAAAATTATTATTATTTTTACCTTGACAACAATTGAGTACTTTCAAAACTGGATATTTTTCAAATTATCCTAATCAAGGAATATACAGTTTTATTGATGATACAAAAATAAAAAAAGGATTAAAAAGTTTTAAAATAAGCACTTTCACTTTTTTAAAAGGATTTTTCAGATTAAAACTTCATTACAGATTGGAAAATACAGTTAATCGAATAGATTTTAAATTGAAATTAAGATCCATATGTAAGAATAGTCATTGGGCTGCAATTTGAAAAAATTGTAGACCTATAAATTTCCACTGCTGTCCATCCATCTGTCTGTCAGTCTGTCCTTCCTTAATCTTGAGAATGGTGTAAAGTAGATGAAAGTCAAAACTAGATATGGAAACCTTAGGGACAAGAGGCCCCAATTAACTGTATACGAACTTCCACTTTTGGTCAAAAGTTTCATGTTATTTCAATTCAGAAATTTTCTCCTGAACGGATTTAGATAGATGACTGGCATGACTTCATTGCTAATGGAAAAGTATGATATACAGGGGCAAGATACTACTAAACTTAAATGCATTATGACAATGTCAAAATAAAATAATTGCTCATTAGAATGTAAATTATGTACAACAAATAAGTAAATATATATTAACACAGAACTAATGATAGAAAATTTTTACATACTGTATTTCTAAGAAATGTTTTTACAGAAATCAAAATATTTAAGTATTTTTCATGTGAAAAATGACTTCTTATACTGAATCGTTTAGTGTAGGAGACAGATAGGACATGAGTTAGCCAACAAGAATTTTTATGGTAATTAGGCATTTTGTTAACCATCATTTCCCTTGTATAGGCTTAACAGTATGGTATCTTTGTACTTGCTGGAGACTTTGAGGGTGGGGAATAAGGACAGTTGTTAATTGTGATGCTTTATATCACTTTAGTAGGTTCCATAATGTCATACAGAGTAGAGTTAGTTGAAACATTGTGAGATGGAAAGAAAAAATAAGTTTTACTGCATAGTATAAAATTAATATGCTTTGGAAACAGAACAGAAATTGAGATGCCGAATGAAAATTCAGTGTCAGTGAGGCAGGCTATTAGTGTAAACAAAAAAGAAACTCTAAGCAATGAAAGATCTAATATGGGCATATTTTGTGGTCCCAAGTATCCCCAACTTCAGGAAGAACTGTTACAGTGTATTGAAGAAACACAATGACAGCTGTGCTATAACACGCGATATGTTGCAATCATGGTGTCACAGTGTTGCTCAGACATAAAATATTTCTTCCCTCAAGTTTAAGGCTAGTCAAGGATGGGTCAGAAGATTTATGAAGAGGAAATGTTTTTCTCTACATAGACCTACATTGTGCCAAAGGTTGAATAAAAAGTGACTAAATACTGATATAATCTATCTTTGAAAATAATTCACATATTTTTCATATATTGACTTTTGATTTGTAAGAAATGGCAAAAAAGTACAAAAAATACCTGCATAAATACAGTAGTTCTTAATTTCAATTAACTGCATGTTTTAATCTTAAAAAGCCTTAAATAAAAAATTTAAAGTGCTTATTTTAAAACTTTTTTCTTGTAATATTGAATGCATGGGCATCCTCAGAAAATTTTACAGGGTCTGGCAAAACTTGGAGTCAAATGATCACATCAATAAATTTTTATTTAATTATTTAATTCTTTGAATTTTTTTAAACAAGTAGATTATAGAATATAGTATTTTATCAATACAAAATGTCAAACCCTATCCCATGTTTGAGGGTGTAAAGTTACGTATCTCAATCACTTTTATGACTATAATTTGTGGAATTTTTTACTTAATCTCAGGGCAAGTGCCTCATTTATCTCCCTCTGCAGACACCTATGATTAAATGTATCTCTTAATTAAGATCTTTCGTTGAGGAAGATGCTCATATATTTTTATTTGTCAAATCAACCTGTTTGTATTTTATTAAAACAGATCTTAAAATTGAAACTTTAGTACTAAAGACATATTTCATAAAATAAATTTTTAAATTAATGAATGCTTTTATAATCATTTACTTCTTTCTTTAATAAAGCATACTTAATTTATAAACTAAGTGTTAATTCAAGTGTGTAATTAGAATAAATGAGTGGTAACTGTATTTATCATTAATTATAAATATTTTTCAGATATAAAGCTGTCTGTTTGGTTTAATTGCAAAGATAAAATACTAATAAATGATCTTAAACTTTCCCTTTTAGACAAAAATTAACACATACATCATACTTGATTTTTTTAAATAAATGCTTTCATTAATATAGTGAGTTGATTAAAATATTCATTAACTGTAAAATTAATGAATGGTTTCAACAATTCTATTAGTATGATGGATGATACCTGTGCTTTTGACATTCAAAACATTCAACATTATTTATAATTTTAAAAGTTTTAAATTAGATTTATAAGATAATTACTAAGTCTAAATTTGATTTTCTTTTCATTAAAAGTTTAATAATTTTATTTTATTGTTAGAAATATAATGGAAAATTACAACTAGTGCTTATCAATAATTGTTGAATCAGAAAATAATTGTTGATCTTGACCAAAACTGTTAAATCCATTTTTAGGTTTGTATTCAAAGGCCATTCATTGACTATGCATTACACAACATTCTTGTTTTGTTTGCACTAGTCACTTGATGAATGAGCTCAAGAACACACTTCACTTCGATCATGCAATTTTTAAGCAATTTTATAAAAAGAGATTGTATGTTTTTTTTTAAGTTTTACATATTTTTATGTTAATATTTTAACATTTTTAACTTTTTATACTTGCATATTTTTTATTTTTAATCAGTTTTGCTTGGGGTGGTAATTTCTTGTTCATTACAGCATTACCGAATTTTTAATTAAATATTAAAGAATAAGTATTGAAAGAAATTCCATATCAATANCTTTGTTAGGCTTAACATCGACGAAAATTCAACGCAAAGCGACACGCAACGGAGAAAAATTTCGACATTGGATACGTTAAACTATTTTTTCGTACGTAAATCAGTTATCCGGACAACCCCAATCCCCAATTGATTCGGAAAATCGATGCTCTACTGTATTATTTATTGCATCTATGGCTTTGGCTATTTATTAGATATACAAAAAAACTCTCAAAAAATGAAGATTTTCAGTGAAACAATGAAAGAAATGTGGAAAAAACACATGTAGAATGGGGTGTGTCATTCACTCCATGTGAATTTGTGCTTTTATTTTTAATCTAAGCAAATTTTTTTTCTGTTTTATGATACTTATAAACTGTTTTATCTACAAAACATGAGAAATAGATAACAAAGAACAAAAATTTATTCAATTCTAAAACAATGAAATAATACTTTAATATTTATATTTTGCCATCAGTTTTTTTAATTTCCATTGTAATCTGCATATAATAATGCTGTGATCATTACAGCTATTATGCTTGCATTTCATACATACCATTTTTGTTTTGTGATCTCTCTCACTGGGGCACAGATTAATTATTTTTCCCATCTGTTGAGGGAACTGAAGTGCCTTCTTCAATCTGTCAAAGCAAATCATTTGTTGCCTTTTTATTATCAATACAAATATACCTCTTTGCTATTATTTTTACTTACTAATTGAAAAAATATTAAAAATTAAAAATATTTTTTTTAAATTTATACACAAAGATTGTGGGGTATGATACATACAAACAAGCTCAGATCACTAAATGAAATTATTCCATGTGCATGTAACATTTGCTACTTGTTTATTGTTGCTAGATAGGAAAATTTCTTCCTTACTTTTCTTATCTAGTAGCAATTTTTCAAGAAAAACAATGTGAAAAAAATTAAAAAAACAATACTTTGCATGAGGTGGTTTACATCCTATACTACTCATCCAGGTTAATAAATAATTAAATTAATAAATAAATATTTTTTTTTACAGATCACTTACAACTCTTGGTCTTGTAATATCAAAATTAGCAGATCAAGCCTCAGGAAAGGCCAAAGATAAATTTGTACCTTACAGAGATTCTGTATTAACATGGCTACTAAAGGTAAATTGTTTTGTTTATTTAATTATATATAATGTTTAATAATTTATGCATAAATATAACACACAAATTTCAGGACAATCTTGGTGGTAATAGTAAAACTGTGATGGTTGCAACAATAAGTCCTGCAGCTGATAATTATGAAGAAACCCTCTCAACATTACGTTATGCAGATCGTGCTAAACGTATTGTCAATCATGCTGTTGTCAATGAAGATCCAAATGCTCGTATTATTCGCGAATTAAGAAAGGAAGTAGAAATGTTACGTGATCAATTGAAACATGCAACAGTAAGTGGTTCTGTTATAATACTAAAAAGTATTCAAAATATATTAAATTGTTTATATTAATAAATATCTTCTAGCAACAAGAAGATATCAGTGAACGTCTTGTTGAATCTGAAAAATTAATGAAAGAAATGTCACAAACTTGGGAAGAGAAGTTGCATAGAACTGAAATCATACATCAGGTGTGTTTCCGTTACTAAATATAATTTCATTTATGAATCTTGTTTTTAACAAATTTAAAAATGAATTTTAGGAAAGGCAACAAGCCTTAGAAAAGATGGGAATTTCAGTTCAAGCTTCAGGAATTAAAGTGGAAAAAGATAAATATTACTTGGTTAATTTAAATGCAGATCCATCACTGAATGAACTTCTTGTATATTATTTAAAGGTAATTATTTAAAATATAGTTTTAGTTCTTTTGATACTTTTAAGAAGAAATAGTTAAAGCTTAGTTAAGAAAATAATTTTTTTGTTTCATTTAATTCTGAAATTTTAGCCTTATAGACCAATAATAATGTAATTTTTTTATAAATATTTGATTATATTTCCACAAAAAATATTTAAAAAATGTTATTCATATTCTTTAATACTGTTTTAATAGCATTATTAAAATTAAAATATATAATCAAGGTTTCAATTCTTTATTATAAACAAATAATATCCAAACTATAAATCTTAGTATATATATACTAAGATTTATAGTATATATATATACATACATACATTAGATGTCCATTTATGAAAGAAAATTAAACTCAGAAGAATCATGAAAAAAGTTGAACTCCTATTTTAATTATATCTACTGTATATATACTTAAGATAACAAGATAAGATATCTTAGTTTAATAGAAATGCTAGTAGTCATTTTTACCTTTAAAGATGAAATGCTTCAATTTACACTTACCTTTGAACCGAAGTATTTTATCTATAAATTAATGCATATGTTAGGAATAATATTGAACTTTTGTTTGACATTATTAGTTTAAAAATTCAGAATAACAACACAAGTCTCTTTATCTGGTTAACAAACAATATATGAAGTTGAAGTCTTTTTGCTTTTTCTTTTATCTTTAAAATTCCTTGATTATTCAAATTTTTAAATAAAATTAAGTTTTAATTTTAGATGAGTACCACTCTACAATTGACACTAAGAGTACTGTGGGATGTGTGCTGCTCCACATAATAATATGGTTTTTCTGTTATCCCATAAGAATTATTTATTTTTGATTTACTGATATGTTATAACAGGATGTTTCAAGTATAATAAACAAAACAAAAGCAATAAGAAGCAAACATTTATTTAAAAAAATAAATAAATATTTTCTTCTTATTGAAAATAAATTGTCTCTAATATAAAGAAACAAACCTTATGTAAACATTAACAGTAGTACAAAGGTTGTTTTTTTTTTCATTGTAAGATGTTAGACAAAACAATAACTTAAATGTTACTTACATTTTGTCTACATTGCATGTACAAAATTTGACAAAAAGAAAAAAAAGAAAACCATTTTTGATAGTGATATTGAATTTCCCTATCTAAAAAGTGTACACTGAGCATGAGTGTGTGTGACCATCCCAAACAGTCTGTAAAATTTAGAATTACAGTAGAGTGTCGATTTTCCGAAAGTCAATCATCCGAAAGAATTCCAGTCGGCAAATTTAAATTTTTGCCAGTGCTGTGGTGCTTCAATCTTTGGCTATGTCTAGGGCTACTCAAATATTTTACGTTTTTGATACTAAATTAACATCTGAAGTATAATTTTTTATTATTTTTATATTTTTNAAAAAATAAAGCTTCTAAAAAGCAAAATAATAAATAGAAGCTTTTGAGCTCTATAGAGATTTACAGCCATATTTATGTTATTTATAACCTGGCAATGAGATTAATTGAAAGTTGATAGTAAACTACATGAAAAAATGTCAATTTTTTCACACAGATCTTAGACTAATTAAAATTTTTAATTCACTAAAAGAAATAAACTATTTAAAATCATAAATAGTGAATAATCAAAATTCTTTTCTCTTAGTGAATCAATTAATTTACTAATTGTCAGATTATAAATGTGCTATTACTCTGGTGCTTCATTACTTTCATTCAGTTTCTTATAAGTCATATTTTATTAAATTCTAAAAAAAATGAAAAATAAATAAAATTACTGTTATTCATTTTTTGTGTTTATTGTATATTTAATAATATTATTGTGACATTGTCATAATACACATCTGAATACAACACTGAGATATCGATAAAATAAGCAACCTTCTCTCTACAACCAATAACTGGTGTGAAGCTAAGCAATAAAAAACAAACATTTTCATAATTTATTCTGGGGTTTTCTTAATTCTAAATAAGCTAAATCTTCCAAATTCATTCGAGAATATAAAATTGAACAGTAAGATGAAGCGTTTGAATAAAGGGAATTTATGCGCATGCATTCCCCATGTCATCTTTAAATAAAATCGAACACTAAATATCGCTGTCAAGCACGAGTTATTGATGTAGAGAGTCTTATTTTATAATAATATCATAATAGTATTTTTTTCAAATATTTTGTGCTTTTATCAATAGATTTGTATAATTAAAATATACATTTTTTTTAATATCAGGATAAAACTTTAATTGGTAGACCTGATGCACCAGTTGAGCAAGATATCCAACTCAGTGGATTAGGCATTATGCCAGAACACTGTATTATAGTTATTGAAAATTCTGATATCTACATAATACCCATGGAAGGTGCTCGGTAAGATAATTTTTGTTTAACTCTTTTAGTTAAAAGAAGTTAACCAAACAGCTTGTGGTGGATTTCCCATTGGCCAGTAGGCTTAGACCTAGGGATGCAAAAATTAAAAATAATAATAATAAAATAGTGAAAAAATAATTTTATGTAGAAACAGTTCATAAAGGAATTAGTGCAAATTAAAAGTAGGGACAAAATAAAACATTTCAGCTGAATAGTATTAATACATGAGTATATTTTGCATGAACAAGGTCATAGTTCTAATGATGGGTTTTAATAGCAGTGACCTTTTGCCCTTTTGATTTTTAAAAATCTGCAAAAATACAATTATTTGATTTGAAATAATAAAATAGAATAATTTCATGCAAAAGTGGCACTAATAAATTTGAGGCAATGGTACTATGGGCTAGGGATGCCATGCTTCCTAATGTGCCACTGCAAACATCCAAAATTCCTTGATTTATTTAATTAACAAAAAAAATATGAATGAATAATATAAAATTAAATTGTGTATACATTTTTACATACACAGGATTATTCAAATTCAAATAAAATGTACAAGATTATGTATGTTTGATATATTTATTGCCATTTTATAAGAAAAAATTACTTTTTATAGCATATTATCTATAATGTGAGTAATCAATATTACACTTAAACTTTCAAGTATGTGTATGTTCACATCACAATGTTGTATACTAAACCTTGGAGATAACTCTAGAAGAAAAAAGCAGATTAACTGATACTTATTAATGTCTGTTAATCTGCTAGTGACTTTTGAATCATCCTACATACATATATAGAACTATATAAATGTGTTTGTGTATGTATATTTATATATGCCTATATATAATATGTATGTAGATATATACTTTATATTTAATTATTTACAAAACTGTAGAATAAAAAGTAATTTCAAAAAATATGATTTATAGACACAAAGAAATTTATCTAAGAAAATATAGCTAATATATTTTCTTAGATATATTATAAATTCTTATTAATAGATCTTATATTAATAGGATTTATTAATAGGATGAATAAATAATACAAAATATCAAATATGATATTAATAGTAGGCTATTTTGTATTTAAATAAGAATATATTAAAAATTAAATTTATCTTTATAATATTTTAATTGGTTTTACATTGTATTATAAATTTGTAAATAGTAATTACTGGTAAATTTTTATATTAGAATTTTAATAATAATAATTTTTAAACATTTAAAATGAATTTTAGGACATGTGTAAATGGATCCATTATCACTGATAAAACACAGTTACGACATGGTTATAGAGTACTGTGGGGTAATAATCACTTCTTCCGTGTAAATTGTCCAAAAGCAAATAGTGAGTATCAGATCAAAATAAATTTTAATTTAAACAATTTAGATTATTTGGTCTTTCTGTTAACAAATAATTATATACTTCAATACATTACTTGCAAACAAGTCACTCAAATCTTTACCTTTTATAGCCCCGTCTGCTGCAGAAACTCCAGATCAGCCTATTGATTATGAATTTGCTCGAGAAGAATTAATGATGAAAGAATTAAGTAATGATCCTATTCAGTCTGCTATGAAAGTTCTTGAAAGACAGCATGAAGAAGATAAACATAGTAAATATTTAATTACTCTTTTTTTATTTTAAAATTGTTATATTTACAGTTTTTAAGACTGTTAACCATTATAATTTAAAGATTCATTGTTTATGAATGAATAGAAAATGTTTTTCATTAATTTACTTTCATAATATTCCATTCATTTATTTTAATGGTTGTAAGATGTTTCCATTCATTCATTCATTCATTTATTTATAATTTAGGAATTTTTTAAAAGTGAATAAATGATTTGAATCATAAATTTAAGAATATTTAAATTATTATTCATTTGTTGATTGTATTAAAAAATGTTTTAATTATTTTTAATTTTTTTGTTCGCAACATTCAATTTGAAAGTATTACAAATTTATGAGATTTAATTTAAATGTAATGAGAATAAATTTTACTTTTGGATTTTATTTTGAGTCTAGGAATATGTATGTAGCAAAATGTATAATGAAAACTTTTGTAATTAGTGACACATGATTAAAAACTTACAAGTATGTGTCATTTAATGACAAATATATTCTGAGAAATATGTCATTAAGCAAACATTGTAGAGTATACGTAGATAAACCTATTTGGCATTATGTCTACTACTCTTATAGAGTACATGTAATATGATTGTAACATAATGATAAATATTTATGTATCTAAACATATAGAAGGTACAGGTGGCTACAAATTTTTCAAATTTTTTATAATCTTTGTGACATATTCTTCACATAATTAAAACTATTTAATATTGAAAGACAGTTTTTTATTTTATTTATTAAATATTAATTTATTAAAATTCTTCATAAAGATGTATTGTATATTGTTTGACTGCTTAATTATAAAACAGTTACAACATAGTCATCAAGTATTTATTAATATTAAATGCTAAAATTATTTCCATAATTTTTTTATTCTCTCAAAATTTTTAATAAATATTTAATTTGCATTATTTTGAATATGACAAGAAACAACAATTATAATTAGTCATATATGCAGTCAACTATTAATTTATTCATATTTCAATGGTTTAAATTATTGAAGTTTTTAGTGCATGTGCTTATATTTGGAAACTTAAAATACATCAAATTTTGAGAATAATAGAAAAATATCTATTAAATTAACATATTGTAAGCAGAAAAAAGTAAAATGGAAATTATTATAGTTATCCCTTGATACATGCATATATTATTTAGCATTTTTTAATAAGAGTGAATTAGTTTGAGATCATACAAATAATAGTTAAAATTGTCTTCTTATACTAATTAAACGATGGTTATAATTTAGATAAAGTTTTATATTATTTAGTAATTTATACATGACAATAGAATATTTGTCCTTATCAAGAGACTACCATTTATAATATTGACAGTTATTGAATTAAACAGAGAAATCCACCAAATATATTTAATCACTTCATTCAGAATAAACATATCAAAACAGTTTACTTTACTTTATTGGAGAATATAAACGTGCATCTTTCTATTCTGAGTACTTTTGGGCCTGATGATGATTTTTGCAACCCAAAAGTACTTGGGACAGAAAATTGTACATTTGTATTTTCCAATAAATTAGACTGTTTTGAAAATCTGAGTATTCTTTTTCAAATAATCAATGTTATTTTTTCACTGAATAATATATATTTTTATAATTTTACTTTATAATAGATGCATTGGAAAAACAAAGGTTGATGTATGAAAGACAGTTGCAAATATTAAGGAACCAGATGTCTCCGAGTACACCTTATGCACCTTATTCCATGGGAGCATTTGATCCTCTGGGATTAGGAAAATTAACTCCAACAGGATTACCAAGTCCAAGCATGCAATCTAAAATGGAAAAATGGGCACGAGAAAGGTTTGTATTGTAGTTATTAACTTTGAATATTTATAATAATATCATATATTACTTTTAACTCCTACAGGCTTGGGTGTTTGGGAGAAATATTTCACTTTCCATCTGTCTTCTTGAATCTTTCCTGTTAATGTTTTAAAACTTTTAATTTTTGCATGATAATGAAGCTAACAAATTATTAATTTTTTTTTTTTAATTACTGCAAAATGTTTTTTTTATATTACTTTATTTCCATTTGTATTTGCAGAAGATTCTCTCAGCTTTACATTACTGAATTTAACAGGTTGCATGCATATAAACTAATTTTATTGCATGTTCTAAGTCTATTATTTTTTAACATGTTACATATATTAGTGAAGTAATACAAAAACATGTTTTATTTAATTTTTAAATTATAATTTTATGCTTTTACTTATTTACTTTGGCATAATTAACTAGTAATCTTTTAGTTAAGGGGCTTGCTTTTATTGCATGCTGCTGAACATCTATCTTTTTTGTAACAGACTTCATGAAGACAGTGTTGTAGCTCCTGGAAGTACAGATGATTGGGGATGGTATGGTAGTATGTGTTTCTTTCTCTGTCATACCATTAATAATCAATAAATTTCTTTTATTTCAATTAATGTAATAAGGGTCTTGATTAATTAAAAATTATTTGATACTTGTATTTTGTTAATAATTGATATAATATTAAATACAATAAAATTCTGTTTTTAATCTTTTCACATAAAATTTTTGATTGCTATTACAGGGATGAACTATTTAAAAAGAGTCTAGCAAAGTTAAGATGTGATATTGTACGTGCAAATGGTCTTGTAAGAGAAGCTAATTTTCTTGCTGAAGAAATGGGGAAACAGACTGAATTTAAAGTGACGCTCCAAATTCCTGCCGCAAATTTAAGTCCAAATCGTAAGGTTAGTTATTTTAATACATTAACATGTAATTCATGTCCATTCAAAATCAAGAAATGTCAATTGGAAAATTGTGTTAGGTTTCAATTGAAAAATAAAATTTGTCATTGATTTAGGAATGTTTTAATTATCTAAGCTACTGAGAGAAAGAAAACAAAATAGTTAATTTTTATACCATGCATTCAATTATATACAACTTTGTTTTCATTTATATCACAGATTTTCTCAGCTTTCAGACATTAAATATTGAGCTTTGAGATATNAGATTGCTTTTTCCTGCTACTACACTGCATCTCCCGAAAGAATCCACAATAGTCCTTCCCGCGATACCATTTTGTGATCACATCACTCTCCGTAATTGCCGTATTTTTAGGCGACAAGCGTTTTTTTCTGCCAGTTTCCCCACGGCCAAATCTTAGGAGGTTGCTGTCCAGTGACAGGGATCCTACTTCCATTCTTGAAAGATCGGGGGTTTATTCTATCCCATTAGAAAATATGTTGGGTGGTCGCACCATTATATTGGCGCGGCAACTAGAATGTTGCCTTGTTGTATTTCAGAGCATCAGTGTTCTATCAGGGAAGGCAGGAATGAAACTGAGCTTGCTAGAATGGTATTACAACACCAACATATCCCGTTGTGGGACATAATAATACATTATGTGAGGTGGCCATAATAAGACATTGCAATAACAGAAATATCGTATATATTTGGGAGGCCCTCCTTACCAGCATATTAAATCCCTGCAACACCCTCACACTTGATTTGCCCCCTTTGTGGATCAATTTGTATAACTATCTAAAACAGTGGTTCTCAAAGCGGGTGCCGCAAGTATGTCACAAGGGTACCCCAAAATTTTTAAATAATTAAATTAAAATTCCTTAAAATAATCACTCCCCCCTAGTCAAGAGTTGTTTCTATGGCAAAAATCATTGAACTAAAGTATGATTTATTTTCATCCACTTAATTTGCTTGATTTGGTTCTGACTTTCATCTATTCCTTAACCTTAAAAAATTCTTTGGTGGTAAGAAATTTTCATCAGTTCTATGAGTTGAAAGTGGCAATAAATGATTACCTTGAAGAACTGCACTTCTGGGATGGAATAAAGGTACTGGAATAGCACTGGATAAAGTACCTTGAGGTTCAGGGAGATTATATTGAAAAATAAAAATAAAAAACAAAAATATAATACTTCATTATCAGGCCACAAACTTTTCAAATCACTAACATAACAAAACTTTAATTATATATTGCCAGTTTTATCTAAAAAAAAATGTTAAATTTTAATAAACTATCTTTAGAAAGGAGCATTTGTAAGTGAGCCAGCCATTTTAGTAAAACGTAAGAATAAAGGAAGTCAAGTTTGGTCCATGGAAAAGTTAGAAAACAAATTAATAGATATGAGAGAAATGTATGAGTGTAAAGAGAAAGGCTTATGTTCAAAAGTAAGAATCAATTTTCAGAATTTAGAAAATATAGAATTTTTTCATAAATTTTTATAATTGACAAATATACTTTTAACTGAAGGATGAAGATACACCAAAAGGAATGATAGATCCTTTCTATGAATCACAAGAAAATCATAATCTCATTGGAGTAGGAAATGTGTTTTTGGAAGTATTATTTCATGATGTAAAATTAGATTACCATGTGCCAATTATTAGTCAACAGGGTGAAGTAAGTAACTTTTTAAATAATTTAACCATTTGAAATATCATTAAAAAGCTAAGTATTAAGATTCTAAACTGTAGGGAATGTTCAATTGAATATTATCATTATTTAATTAATTAACCATATAAATTAATTTGAATAAAATTTATTATATTCTATTACAGGTGGCAGGAAGACTCCATGTTGAAATAGGAAGAATAGCAGGAACAATTTCTGATCGAGTTGGTGATGCCAGTGCAGATTACAGCACAGATCGTGACAGTATACGAGGTTCATCCTTAGATATATCTGAGAATGGAGAAGATGTTGTAGTTGGTAGACAAATTACAATTAGGGTATGAAATTTTATATTTGCTTCTTTAAAATTTGAAATTATTGAAATTCGAAATTTTTGGAAATGACTACAACACAATATATTTAGCATTTCAAATGTTAAAATTAGATTCAATACATTTTTATGTCATAAGTATCATAATATTAAGACTCTTATAAGAAAATCTGTTAGTGCAATATTTCATCTATATAAATTTCTAAACATCTAGATGTTTTTTCAATCCAGGGAAAATATATTTAGAGAATTTTAAATGGCATTATTGTTGGGTTTATGAACATTCATACAAATTTAATTAACATTGCATTTAATTAAGTATTTTTTTAAATATTAGTAAGCTACTTTAAAATGTAGTGATTTGCTCTAAAGGTTTTCTTTCATTTTCATCTGGCAACAAATATGTTAGGTAAATTTTTGACATGTGTATGACAAAAAATTCTAGCAGGAAGGAAAACTCACTGAGTACGCACACCACAGAGCTCACAAAAAACAGTGCTAAAACAGAGCTACAACCCATTATGGGCTCAAACAACACTACTCAAATGCTGTAGCAACCAGAAACTCATTTTTATATGGGAATCTCTCCTCACAACAACCTCGGAACACTCCCACACTTGACCTGTCCAACATATGGGTTGCCCTATATAAATGGTTAAACAGTGATTTACATCAACTGTCACACCATTAATGTGGATCTGCATCCGCGCATGTGCCACATCACATCATAACAGCGAATGTAATCAAAGTTTGTAGCTTGCTCATAATGGTTTTTAATTCTAAAATTTTTAATTTAAAAAATATACTAGATTTGTTTTTGTCACTTTTTTCTACTTGAAGAATTATTTTTTTTTTAATAATAATGTTTATCAGTGGAAAAATGTAATGACATGATACACTTCTCATCTATTTGATTTTTTTGCTGTCTTCTATTTTAGTCAGGAAAATGAAAATCTTTTTTATCAAATTTCTAATAGGAAATATTTTATAATAGATTGGATCTTAGTTTATCATTATATATATATAAGGGGTGGGTACACAATGAGTTTACTATAAAATGTAGAGAAAATATTTCTTTTCTGATTTGTTTTTAAGGCAAAGTAGTTTGCTTGACAATAACTGATCTGATTGATATTAAAGATAAGGTTTACATTGTTTGAGTTGACATCATCTAACAATTCAATACTATATATCAGTTCCAAGCGACACAGACACAGATTTTCAATGTATTACAAGTGATAAATAATTTTGCTTTAGAAAAATTGAAATGTTTACAAATGCAAGCAAGAATTCAGCAATGTTGTCATTTTTAAGATATCAAAAACTAATATATTTTTTAAAAATATTATAAATAACTTTCTATGTATTTAGGTGACAATCAAGGCTGCAACTGGATTACCTCCATCTCTTTCCAATTTTGTATTTTGTCAATACACATTTTGGGGTTTTCCTGATTCTATAGTAGTTCCACCTATAGTGAATCCAGATTATCCAGCCACACGCAAAGGAAAAGATCGAATGACTTTCAAATTTGATCATGTTAAGGTAATTTTTTATTTTGAATATTTCTGTCTAAGCTTTATAGTTGTTATTTAATGGATAGCAACTTTTATTTTAAAATTTATTGCTGGAATTAAAAATTACTGAACTGAAAAGATTTTCTTAAATCAATTATCATCATATACCAAAACTAGAAATTAATTACTGTTGAATATAATGAATTAACTGATTTTAAAAATTTTTATTAATAAGTTATAGTTTATAATATAGTTAATTTAGCTTTAATAATTAAACCTGTAGATAAAAAGTGATGTTTCAATAGAGAGAGAAGTTATAAAAAAATTACAAAAAATTAAAAGTAACAAGCAGTCAAGCACTTTTGAGTTATCATGATTTATCATCAGGAACACCTACAAATGTTTATAGCAAATGCTCTTCTCTTAGNTGTATTTGCAGAAGATTCTCTCAGCTTTACATTACTGAATTTAACAGGTTGCATGCATATAAACTAATTTTATTGCATGTTCTAAGTCTATTATTTTTTAACATGTTACATATATTAGTGAAGTAATACAAAAACATGTTTTATTTAATTTTTAAATTATAATTTTATGCTTTTACTTATTTACTTTGGCATAATTAACTAGTAATCTTTTAGTTAAGGGGCTTGCTTTTATTGCATGCTGCTGAACATCTATCTTTTTTGTAACAGACTTCATGAAGACAGTGTTGTAGCTCCTGGAAGTACAGATGATTGGGGATGGTATGGTAGTATGTGTTTCTTTCTCTGTCATACCATTAATAATCAATAAATTTCTTTTATTTCAATTAATGTAATAAGGGTCTTGATTAATTAAAAATTATTTGATACTTGTATTTTGTTAATAATTGATATAATATTAAATACAATAAAATTCTGTTTTTAATCTTTTCACATAAAATTTTTGATTGCTATTACAGGGATGAACTATTTAAAAAGAGTCTAGCAAAGTTAAGATGTGATATTGTACGTGCAAATGGTCTTGTAAGAGAAGCTAATTTTCTTGCTGAAGAAATGGGGAAACAGACTGAATTTAAAGTGACGCTCCAAATTCCTGCCGCAAATTTAAGTCCAAATCGTAAGGTTAGTTATTTTAATACATTAACATGTAATTCATGTCCATTCAAAATCAAGAAATGTCAATTGGAAAATTGTGTTAGGTTTCAATTGAAAAATAAAATTTGTCATTGATTTAGGAATGTTTTAATTATCTAAGCTACTGAGAGAAAGAAAACAAAATAGTTAATTTTTATACCATGCATTCAATTATATACAACTTTGTTTTCATTTATATCACAGATTTTCTCAGCTTTCAGACATTAAATATTGAGCTTTGAGATATTGAAGTTCACTTAAAATTTTGATTCATTGATCCTACACTATAATAATTAACATTGCAACATTATTAATTGATTATTTTTACATTTTCAGGCATTTTAATGATTGTGCCAACATTAAAATTTTTAAAAATTCAAACATAATTTATTACATAGAATAATTATAATTTAAAGATAATTTTTATAGATAAAATTTTATTATGAATACTTTAAAGAAAAATATAAATATATTAAATTACAATTCAAAATTTGTAAAATATATTATTAAAATTATTTATAAATATTATTTGTAACTAATTTTAATAATATTTTTAAATGATCCTAATATATTATATGAATCAGAAATGTATTTATTTCATATATCAATATTTGAGCTTTAATACATATATAGAAGTTTTATTATGAAGATGATGTGAAAAGTTTATGGCCTGATCTGTAGATGGTTGTATATCAAATATTTTAGTCCTTTTTAAGGTCACTTCTGTTTTATGAATAGATGTGATATATCAAGTGGAGGTGTCAAATAGTTTTTTGTAAATCAGAATTTAAACAAAACTATTTCAGTGTACTGTTTGAAATGGATAAAAATCAAATAACATGCAGCGATAAAGTTTTTTGTTAAAAAGATTTGATGCCAATGTAAATTTTCAACTGGATGATAGATGTATTGGATGATAGTGCACTTTCATTTACAACTGTAAAAGAATTGGCTGCGGAATTAAACTTGAGTGTATAAGCTTGGAAGATGACTCCACAGAGAATGTCCAAGAATTGCAACATCATCTGAAATCATTCATAAAGTACATGATATTGCTTTGGAGGATTGCCAATTGAAAGTTGCTAAGGCCATGGACATCTCAGATGAATGGGCATTTCACATCCTAAATCAATGAATTAGATATGAAAAAGCTGTCTGCTGATAAAAGTTACACTTGCTAGCAATTGATCAGAAATGCACTCAAATGCAAGTTCCTCAAGACTGTTTGGGTCATTTTAAAAGAACATGACTGATTTTATTTGTCAATTTGTGACCACTGATGAAACTTGAGTCCATTGGTATACACAGAAAGAAAACAGCAGTTGAAACAATGGAAACTTAGTAATTCTCCACCTCCAAAAAAGCTAAAGTCATTTTTGTCTGCAGGAAGGGTAATGGCTTTAACATATAGGGAAGGCTTTCCAGTTGACAGAAATACACTTTGGGACTATGTCATGCACCTTGCATCTAAGCAGGAACACCAGCTGTGTGTTCACCTTGTACCATTGCTTTTTCTGATTTAGCATATCAAAAAAGGATACTTGTTGTCCAGAATTCATTATGGAAGTTATCTATAATACAGAAGTGGACAGCATGCCGACCATTTAATAGGAAAAACTTTCATCATGCAGGCTAGACCGACAAGCGCTTTCGACGATAATTATTTTCGTCTTCCTCAGGTTGTTAAAAACGGTTAAATTCCTTTTTTGATTACAAATAACTGACCGTTCCAAGCGTATTAACGTTTTGGAATGGAAGCAACAGTAGAACATAAGACAATCTTTAAATAAAAACACGCGCAGTTATACTGCGCATGTGCTATGCGCCTCCAAATTATGGAGCTAGATACGTTGTTTTAGATAGTTATACTAATTGATCCACAAAGGGGACAAATTAAGTGTGGGGATGTTGCAGGAATTTAATATGTTAGTAAGGAGGGCCTCCCAAATATATATGATATTTCTGTTTTAAATAAAAATAATAAGTTTACATGGCCAATGATTATTTAATATTAATATAATAAATATAAATACAACTTTTTTTACAAAGAAAAATTCTTTGTTTCAGTCATTTTTTTGTTGTTCGCACCATCAGCAGTTCATTAAAAAACACAAATACTCATGGAGATGACCTTCCTTTTTAGGCTACTGCCTCTGTAGGTAAAATGCAAAAAATGATAACAACGAAACAATGTGAACAACGAAAAAATGACTGAAACAAAGAATTTTTCTTTGTAAAAAAAGTTGTATTTATATTTATTATATTAATATTAAATAATCATTGGCCATGTAAACTTATTATTTTTATTTAAAATGTATCATGTGACTGTGGCAAGAACACCAGAGGACGCTTTTATCATTTTTTGCATTTAACTATGGAGGCAATAGCCTAAAAAGGAAGGTCATCTACGTGAGTATTTGAGTTTTTTAATGAACTGCTGATGGTGTGAACAACAAAAAAATGACTGAAACAAAGAATTTTTCCTTGTAAAAAAAGTTGTATTTATATTTATTATATTGATATTTCTGTTATTGCAATGTCTTATTATGGCCACCTCGTCCCACAACGGGGTATGTTGGTGTTGTAATACCATTCTAGCAAGCTCAGTTTCATTCCTGCCTTCCCTGATAGAATACTGATGCTCTGAAATACAACAAGGCAACATTCTAGTTGCCGCGCCAATATAATGGTGCGACCACCCAACATATTTTCTAATGGGATAGAATAAACCCCCGATCTTTCAAGAATGGAAGTAGGATCCCTGTCACTGGACAGCAACCTCCTAAGATTTGGCCGTGGGGAAACTGGCAGAAAAAAACGCTTGTCGCCTAAAAATACGGCAAATACGGAGAGTGATGTGATCACAAAATGGTATCGCGGGAAGGACTATTGTGGATTCTTTCGGGAGATGCAGTGTAGTAGCAGGAAAAAGCAATCTTTTTACTTTATTTAAGATGTAGATAAATTTGGCATTATTGTAGCCCGCCTCATTTACCACACAGCAAATGATATTAAGTTCGATATCGATATCAGCTTGACTGGAAGATAAAAGAAAGGCCCTTCTAATTAAAGGTGCGATTGTCGCATTGATGTAATGTTGCGGCTGGTATGCTGTAGCAGGGATCAGGGGAGGTACACCACTGAACTTGTGGTATACGGAATACATTATGGTATCCCGGGATTTAACAATTTTTAGATCCAAGAATGCTATCTCATTTTCTTTGTCTTTTTCCCAAGTAAAATTAATTGCGGGATAAGTGGTCACGAGACAATCTTTGAAGGCAAGGAAATCTTCATGGGTGTCCTGCCAGGCACTAGCACATCATCAACGTACCTAAGATATAAAAGTGGATACGCCATCGTGCGGGGAAAATTAAAAATCTTAAACTCAATATTCGTCATGACCAACTCTGCCAAGATCGCTGAAAGCGGTGAGCCCATTGGGACTCCCTGCCGCTGTAGATAGACTTTGCCCTTGAATTGGAAATAATTATTTTCAGAAGTAAAGAGTAGAGCTTCACTTAACTCTAAAACCTCTTGCGCTGTAAAGCCCTTTTTGATTAGCAGCGCATTAGCTAGCATAACAGCATCAAACTGCAGTACCGAGGGGTAAAGCGCAACTACATCCAACTTGTAGAAACTATACTCACTTTGTGAAATGTGGCCTAGGACAGATGATATATGGGTCTTGACCATAACGGAGGAAGTGGTAACCAAATAGGAAGGAGGTAGGAGTCCACTTAATAAATTTACCGGCACCTTTTCAAGATGGAAGGCAGGGTGTGTCCAACTATTTTTGTTCTTCCCGGACATGTTGATCCCCCGACCAACTTAGCTTGCCCCAGGCTTTTTTTTGAGGTAAAAACACATAAGGAAGGTTGGCCATTGTGACCGCTAGTTAATAAAAGGACCCACCCTGCCTTCCATCTTGAAAAGGCGCCGGCCAATTTATTAAGTGGGCTCCTACCTCCTTCCTATTTGGTTACCACTTCCTCCGTTATGGTCAAGACCCATATATCATCTGTCCTAGGCCACATTTCACAAAGTGAGTATAGTTTCTACAAGTTGGATGTAGTTGCGCTTTACCCCTCGGTACTGCAGTTTGATGCTGTTATGCTAGCTAATGCGCTGCTAATCAAAAAGGGCTTTACAGCGCAAGAGGTTTTAGAGTTAAGTGAAGCTCTACTCTTTACTTCTGAAAATAATTATTTCCAATTCAAGGGCAAAGTCTATCTACAGCGGCAGGGAGTCCCAATGGGCTCACCGCTTTCAGCGATCTTGGCAGAGTTGGTCATGACGAATATTGAGTTTAAGATTTTTAATTTTCCCCGCACGATAGCGTATCCACTTTTATATCTTAGGTACGTTGATGATGTGCTAGTGCCTGGCAGGACACCCATGAAGATTTCCTTGCCTTCAAAGATTGTCTCGTGACCACTTATCCCGCAATTAATTTTACTTGGGAAAAAGACAAAGAAAATGAGATAGCATTCTTGGATCTAAAAATTGTTAAATCCCGGGATACCATAATGTATTCCGTATACCACAAGTTCAGTGGTGTACCTCCCCTGATCCCTGCTACAGCATACCAGCCGCAACATTACATCAATGCGACAATCGCACCTTTAATTAGAAGGGCCTTTCTTTTATCTTCCAGTCAAGCTGATATCGATATCGAACTTAATATCATTTGCTGTGTGGTAAATGAGGCGGGCTACAATAATGCCAAATTTATCTACATCTTAAATAAAGTAAAAAGATTGCTTTTTCCTGCTACTACACTGCATCTCCCGAAAGAATCCACAATAGTCCTTCCCGCGATACCATTTTGTGATCACATCACTCTCCGTAATTGCCGTATTTTTAGGCGACAAGCGTTTTTTTCTGCCAGTTTCCCCACGGCCAAATCTTAGGAGGTTGCTGTCCAGTGACAGGGATCCTACTTCCATTCTTGAAAGATCGGGGGTTTATTCTATCCCATTAGAAAATATGTTGGGTGGTCGCACCATTATATTGGCGCGGCAACTAGAATGTTGCCTTGTTGTATTTCAGAGCATCAGTGTTCTATCAGGGAAGGCAGGAATGAAACTGAGCTTGCTAGAATGGTATTACAACACCAACATATCCCGTTGTGGGACATAATAATACATTATGTGAGGTGGCCATAATAAGACATTGCAATAACAGAAATATCGTATATATTTGGGAGGCCCTCCTTACCAGCATATTAAATCCCTGCAACACCCTCACACTTGATTTGCCCCCTTTGTGGATCAATTTGTATAACTATCTAAAACAGTGGTTCTCAAAGCGGGTGCCGCAAGTATGTCACAAGGGTACCCCAAAATTTTTAAATAATTAAATTAAAATTCCTTAAAATAATCACTCCCCCCTAGTCAAGAGTTGTTTCTATGGCAAAAATCATTGAACTAAAGTATGATTTATTTTCATCCACTTAATTTGCTTGATTTGGTTCTGACTTTCATCTATTCCTTAACCTTAAAAAATTCTTTGGTGGTAAGAAATTTTCATCAGTTCTATGAGTTGAAAGTGGCAATAAATGATTACCTTGAAGAACTGCACTTCTGGGATGGAATAAAGGTACTGGAATAGCACTGGATAAAGTACCTTGAGGTTCAGGGAGATTATATTGAAAAATAAAAATAAAAAACAAAAATATAATACTTCATTATCAGGCCACAAACTTTTCAAATCACTAACATAACAAAACTTTAATTATATATTGCCAGTTTTATCTAAAAAAAAATGTTAAATTTTAATAAACTATCTTTAGAAAGGAGCATTTGTAAGTGAGCCAGCCATTTTAGTAAAACGTAAGAATAAAGGAAGTCAAGTTTGGTCCATGGAAAAGTTAGAAAACAAATTAATAGATATGAGAGAAATGTATGAGTGTAAAGAGAAAGGCTTATGTTCAAAAGTAAGAATCAATTTTCAGAATTTAGAAAATATAGAATTTTTTCATAAATTTTTATAATTGACAAATATACTTTTAACTGAAGGATGAAGATACACCAAAAGGAATGATAGATCCTTTCTATGAATCACAAGAAAATCATAATCTCATTGGAGTAGGAAATGTGTTTTTGGAAGTATTATTTCATGATGTAAAATTAGATTACCATGTGCCAATTATTAGTCAACAGGGTGAAGTAAGTAACTTTTTAAATAATTTAACCATTTGAAATATCATTAAAAAGCTAAGTATTAAGATTCTAAACTGTAGGGAATGTTCAATTGAATATTATCATTATTTAATTAATTAACCATATAAATTAATTTGAATAAAATTTATTATATTCTATTACAGGTGGCAGGAAGACTCCATGTTGAAATAGGAAGAATAGCAGGAACAATTTCTGATCGAGTTGGTGATGCCAGTGCAGATTACAGCACAGATCGTGACAGTATACGAGGTTCATCCTTAGATATATCTGAGAATGGAGAAGATGTTGTAGTTGGTAGACAAATTACAATTAGGGTATGAAATTTTATATTTGCTTCTTTAAAATTTGAAATTATTGAAATTCGAAATTTTTGGAAATGACTACAACACAATATATTTAGCATTTCAAATGTTAAAATTAGATTCAATACATTTTTATGTCATAAGTATCATAATATTAAGACTCTTATAAGAAAATCTGTTAGTGCAATATTTCATCTATATAAATTTCTAAACATCTAGATGTTTTTTCAATCCAGGGAAAATATATTTAGAGAATTTTAAATGGCATTATTGTTGGGTTTATGAACATTCATACAAATTTAATTAACATTGCATTTAATTAAGTATTTTTTTAAATATTAGTAAGCTACTTTAAAATGTAGTGATTTGCTCTAAAGGTTTTCTTTCATTTTCATCTGGCAACAAATATGTTAGGTAAATTTTTGACATGTGTATGACAAAAAATTCTAGCAGGAAGGAAAACTCACTGAGTACGCACACCACAGAGCTCACAAAAAACAGTGCTAAAACAGAGCTACAACCCATTATGGGCTCAAACAACACTACTCAAATGCTGTAGCAACCAGAAACTCATTTTTATATGGGAATCTCTCCTCACAACAACCTCGGAACACTCCCACACTTGACCTGTCCAACATATGGGTTGCCCTATATAAATGGTTAAACAGTGATTTACATCAACTGTCACACCATTAATGTGGATCTGCATCCGCGCATGTGCCACATCACATCATAACAGCGAATGTAATCAAAGTTTGTAGCTTGCTCATAATGGTTTTTAATTCTAAAATTTTTAATTTAAAAAATATACTAGATTTGTTTTTGTCACTTTTTTCTACTTGAAGAATTATTTTTTTTTTAATAATAATGTTTATCAGTGGAAAAATGTAATGACATGATACACTTCTCATCTATTTGATTTTTTTGCTGTCTTCTATTTTAGTCAGGAAAATGAAAATCTTTTTTATCAAATTTCTAATAGGAAATATTTTATAATAGATTGGATCTTAGTTTATCATTATATATATATAAGGGGTGGGTACACAATGAGTTTACTATAAAATGTAGAGAAAATATTTCTTTTCTGATTTGTTTTTAAGGCAAAGTAGTTTGCTTGACAATAACTGATCTGATTGATATTAAAGATAAGGTTTACATTGTTTGAGTTGACATCATCTAACAATTCAATACTATATATCAGTTCCAAGCGACACAGACACAGATTTTCAATGTATTACAAGTGATAAATAATTTTGCTTTAGAAAAATTGAAATGTTTACAAATGCAAGCAAGAATTCAGCAATGTTGTCATTTTTAAGATATCAAAAACTAATATATTTTTTAAAAATATTATAAATAACTTTCTATGTATTTAGGTGACAATCAAGGCTGCAACTGGATTACCTCCATCTCTTTCCAATTTTGTATTTTGTCAATACACATTTTGGGGTTTTCCTGATTCTATAGTAGTTCCACCTATAGTGAATCCAGATTATCCAGCCACACGCAAAGGAAAAGATCGAATGACTTTCAAATTTGATCATGTTAAGGTAATTTTTTATTTTGAATATTTCTGTCTAAGCTTTATAGTTGTTATTTAATGGATAGCAACTTTTATTTTAAAATTTATTGCTGGAATTAAAAATTACTGAACTGAAAAGATTTTCTTAAATCAATTATCATCATATACCAAAACTAGAAATTAATTACTGTTGAATATAATGAATTAACTGATTTTAAAAATTTTTATTAATAAGTTATAGTTTATAATATAGTTAATTTAGCTTTAATAATTAAACCTGTAGATAAAAAGTGATGTTTCAATAGAGAGAGAAGTTATAAAAAAATTACAAAAAATTAAAAGTAACAAGCAGTCAAGCACTTTTGAGTTATCATGATTTATCATCAGGAACACCTACAAATGTTTATAGCAAATGCTCTTCTCTTAGAGACAACCAAGCAAATGTAAACAAAGAGATCTCTATAGTTATAAAAGAAAAATTCTATAAAACATACTAAATTTCTCATATAATTATGAATTATATATTGTAGGATGAAATAATGACCTATAAAGGTGCATTTATAGTAAACTTGTAGGGATTGATAATGCTATTATAGTTCTAACCAATTTACAGAGATTTATTATATATAAAACTTAAGGTTTTGTAATTCAAGTATTCTACATGTTCATAAGCTTTTTGAATACTTTTCCAACATTCTATTTTTGAACATGTAGATCTGAAGTTGGGATGGTTTGGTCCCAAAAACATTTAATTTAAAATAAGCCTGAACTCCATGTATTTTAGTGTCAGTATTTCCCTTTGTTTTTCTAATGAAATCATATGATATGCTTAATTGTTTATCAAAGATTATTTATTATATTTATTTACAATAATATTATTATTAGGTTTTAAATATTTTATTTATTTTTGTGATTGATTTAAATTTTATAGATAATAGTTTTCTCTTAAATATAACTATATATAGGAATCCCTCACTAATTCATACCTTGTTAGTGCAAACTGATTCTTTATCCTTTAGCTGGTTGACCTTATGGGACTTTCTTAAGGTACTATACATCCCTGTTAATATGAAGTCCACTTGTAGTAGAAATTAGGACCCCAGCATTCTATTAATCCTGATGATGTGAAGAGAAGAGAGAGGGAAAAAAACCGTGTAGAAATTTTTGTCTTCCTTAAGACAATAGAGGTTAAGAGGCTCAGAATTTTTTTTCAAAATTCAGAATTCTTTTTCAAAAACTGGGTAGAAATCCACGAGTTGAATGAACAAGCCAAAGCAAATTCTAAAGCCTGTATGATACATTGCCTGACCAAGATTCAATGAACAAACTGCACTGTATTTGTCAAAATATTCTTCTGCAGTAATACTTGGATAATGCAGAATTTCAGTTAATCAGGATTTTACTCTATTGATCTCTGTTTTGCTGAGGAGACTTCTCTGCATCTCATTTGTAAGTGTGTCAATCTCTGCTCAGGTAGACTTGTTCATCTGGATTTTTTTTTACCCCTGGTGACATCCCTCAACTTCCCATCTGCTGTCTTTTTTTAAATGGATTAGACTTCTGAATTAATTTCTGGGTGCCTAATGGATCATTTAGGTCAAAGTGCATTTGGTTTACTGGTCTCCACTTACACAATAACCATCTTTACTTTTATTTATTAATTATAAGTTCATGTTTTAATTTCATTTTAATCATTTAAAGTTAATTGCATATTATATATTAACTCATTAAGCAATTAATTAAAAATAAATGTTTAATATTTAATATAATTGTTTTGTTTCGTGAAATCTATCTTATATTAGAAAATAAAATCTTTTAGGAATTCACTGTAAATGTTAATGAAGAATTTCTTGAACACTGTGCTGAAGGAGCTTTATCCATTGAAGTTTGGGGTCATCGTAGTGCAGGTTTCAGCAATTCAAAACCTGGCTGGGAAGTTGATGCTCAGTTGCAGAGATCACGATCCTTAGCCGACAGGTAGGAATATAGAATGAAATATACAATATAAATTTATTTTTGATAAGTTAAAGTTTATAAACTACTATTTTTAGGTGGGCCGAATTAACTCGTAAAATTGAACTGTGGGTAGAAATCCACGAGTTGAACGAACAAGGTGAATATTCACCTGTTGAAGTTGTTCCTAAACTTGATATTTTGACTGGAGGGATCTTTCAGTTAAGACAGGTAAGCTGTAATACTGAATATATTGTTATTAAAAAGTTATTCAAATGAATGGTTTTAATTTTAAAAAAAAATTTTCAAGGGTCAACAACGTCGAGTAGTAGTAAGAGTCAAACCAGTTCAAAATTCCGGAACTCTTCCTATCATATGCGAAGCCATTACCAGTGTTGCTATTGGATGTATCTGTGTTCGTTCCAAACTGCAAAAGCCATTAGATTCCTATCAGGAAGAGGATCTTACACTGTTAAGAGAGAAATGGTCAGAGGCATTGATGAGACGTAGAGAATATCTTGATGATCAGATACAGAAAATCATCAATAAGAAAAGTATTTTTAATTCATATTTATAAGGATAAGTTTATTATTTGTAATAAATTAAAAATAACAATAATTTTAGCAAAGGCAGACCAAGATGTAGAACGAGAACAAAGTTTAATTGACCAATGGGTTTCTCTTACGGAAGAAAGGAATGCAGTTTTAGTTCCTGCTGCTGGTTCAGGTATACCTGGTGCTCCAGCTGACTGGTAGGTTCTTAATTTTATTCCTATTTCTATTTGATTTTCATGTATAAACTGCATTTCCTTGATTTAAGAAGCACCATGAGTTTGGAGTTAAATTTTAAGACTTTTTTATGGAGAGAGAATTTTTAAATATAGTCAGACCTCTAAATAATGGCTGCTGTTGGGAGGTACTCATTATTGTAGGTGACTATAATTAATGTTATTAAGGTTTATTAAGTAACAATATTTTAAACCAAATGATCACCATAATTAATTGCAATATTTTTTGCTACAATAATATCAGAAATTAAGTAATTTGGTACTATTGGGTTGTTCAGAAAGTAAGTTCGTTTTTTTTCCATGGAAAAAAAAACAATATTTTTATAATAAATAAATATTTTATTGAATTACATATCGACCATTTTGGTCAAATACCTGTTGTCATCGTTTCTGGTAGTAGCATGATTTCACATTCATAAAAGTTTTTATCATTGCTTACAAAAAAAAAACTGATTCAAGTGATTTTTGACATTGTCATTTCAAGTAAATGTCTTACAGTTAAAAAAAATTTGTATAGACCGGAACAAGTAATAATCTGAGTGTGCTCAATCTGGCGAATATGGTTGGTGCATAGCACCTCCCATCTAAGTTATAACAGTTTCTGATGAGTTACCAAACTTGTGTGAAATTTAACATTATCTTGGTAAAACACTACACCTGTTTTGTTGATCAATTCTGGCCACCTTTTCTGTTTGATGATATTATTCAATTTGTTTACTTGATGGCAGTACACTTTCAAATCAGTTGTTAAATTGTCTGGTAAAAGCTCCAAAAAAAAAAATTCCTTAAAATCCCACCAAAGAGAGCATTTCTCTTTAAGAACATGTGAAACCCATATATCAAGCTTTGAAACAAAACCAATTTGTTTCAAGTAATCGTAAACAGTTCAATTTGACAAATTTAATCTCTTAGTGATTTCGCGTGTTGTTATTTGGAAGTTTGCTTCAATCAATACCTTTATTTTGTTTTCAACTGGCCATCCAGTTGAAAACAAAATAAAGCAACAAAATAAAACAATGAAATGAAACAAAATAAAACAATGAAACTGGCAATGATTGTTTTCATTGCCAGTTCATTTCAATTTCATTTGCAATAAAGCAACAAAATAAAACAAAATTGAAGCAAACTGCCGAATAACAACACATGAAATCACTAAGAGATTAAATTGTCAGATTGAACTGTTCACGATTACTTGAAACAAATTGGTTTTGTTTCAAAGCTTGATATATGGGTTTCACATGTTCTTAAAGAGAACATTTGATTGATATATAATTCAATAAAATATTTATTTACTATAAAAAAATTGTGTTTTTTTCCACAGAAAAAACGAACTTACTTTCTGAACAACCCAATATATAATGATAATACAGTTTAGAATGAAAATGGCGGGAAAAATACGACTAATCTGTCTAGTGGTAAAAAAACGAACTTACTTTCCAAACAACCTAATAGATGTAGATGTTAGGTGCTATTTCTTATTGAAATTGATAATTACAGCAATCATTAATACAATGGGCTTTGGGATGTTTATATATAATATTTTAGAAAAACCAATACAAATGTCATAAAACATATAATAATTGGCAGCTATATTTCCACACTCTTCTGTATATACAATTTATTTCCTTTCAATGCATCTTCAGAATGTCATTTTAAAAGAATTTTAAATATTATAAAGGAGTTTAAATTAAGCACATATCAGTTAAGATTATTTGAACTAATGTGACTATTGAGCAGTGTGGTCAAAAATTTCTATTACTTTCTATTATTCATCATATCAATTCTCTTATATGACTTCTGATTGTTGTTTTGAATTGTGAATATAAGACACACCTTCATTTCAGACAAATGAAAACAGATGAAAAGGTATATAAAATTTTACATTAAAGTATTAATTCTTCATGCCTCTATCCTTAAATATTTCAATTTTTGTTTATATATTATCCACGTAGACCTTGTTTATAAATAGAACTGATTATACTGGTGTAGTTTCGAATTAGCAAAAGCAGGAAAACTTAGTTAAACTAAGACAAGTTAACTAAAACTAGTTAAAATAAGACAAAATATCTTTATTTTTATGAGGTTGCCTAATTGGGAATATCCAAATGTCAGGATCGTATATGGGTGAAGGAAAGTGAGGCAGGAAGCTGCAGTGACTGACAAATAAACCCATTTATTTATGTTAAGTCTTACAATCTATAGTGCATCTCATCCACTGAAAGAGCTGGACTGTAGAGTTGATAGCCCCAGGGCGGTCAGTCGAGATGCTTCTATGGGTGTCGGGAAGTTTGGTGATGAACATTGAGAACTGGAACAGTCCAAGGCAGGATGAAGAGTCCGAAGGTAGAACAATGAAGACAAGGCAGATAACTTCACAGGGAGGCAGAGAAAATCTGGTCAGATAACTTCACAGTTGGAAGCTAGGAAAAGTCTGCCTTTGTACTTGAAATCCAGGTTTTTAAAAGATTCTTTTTCTCGGATCTCTAGCTTTTTGATTGGTCGGTTTCCTGTATCTAGGCAGATAACAGACCATTTTGGGCTACCAAAGGTTTAATTCGACACTATGTTTTAATCCAATCAAGGGAAATGAACTGACCTGCTTGTATTTAATTGTTTCAAATTCTCATAAGTCTGCCACATAATCCCAGCACTATATCTCCTTTTAAGGTTATTTAAACTTACTAAACTTTTTATATAAAAACTTTGTTTTTTCTCCTGATTAATTATTTTATTATTTCCTGATTTTATTTAGGTTTTACTTCCAGTTTATATGAGCGTTAGAATCAAAGCCCAATCCCTTGATTTGACACTTATAACATGTAAGCTTTTAACATGTAAACTTTTAACATGTAAGCTCAAGGCTTCACATTTTCAAAGGAAAATAAAGATATTTTGAGTTATTTTCCTCCTTTTTCTAATTTGAAACTACATCAGTATAATAAGTGCTATTTATAAACAAGGTCTACATGGATAATATAAACAAAAATTGTATGTTGCTGTAAACACTCTAAACATTTTCTTTATTGAAGAAAAAGTTTACTATATTGCACCATAGTCATTTTTGACTAATACTATTGACATTTAACTGATGAATTATGATAGCCAGATGGCTTAGACAGTTAAGTGTCAGCCTATTGCTCTACAGAATACAGGAATGAATTCAGATGGCCAAAACACTGGGAATTTTGGGTTTATTCCGGATATATCGGGCTCCAATTCTCACTACCTGGTTGCCCCCATTGTGGGCCAGGCCAAAACCCATGGATGCCTTTACATTTTTCCATTGTTAACAGCTGAAGTCAAACCAAACATATCGCAGTTAATAATTATTATATATGACCACCAAAATTTAAAATAATTTTTAAAATGAGATGGTTGGAAACATTCTAAAAATAGCTGCCTTCAGAGAGGCAATGAATGACCTATACAGGATGTCCCAAAAAATGTATACACACTTTAAATAATTATAAAGTTGGTGTTTATTAAAAATACATTTTATTTTCAAAATGTAATAGAATCTACAGACATTATTTAATTGTTTTGTCAATGCCTGTTTCAAACTGATATCCATTCTGTTCCAGGCACTGCTGACAATGCTAAGCAATGGAATCACAAACATCACAATACATTTTGTTTGATATAAGTGTGCATTCTTGTTCAATGGCTGGTCACAATTCAGTAACTGTTGCAGGTTTCTTAGCATAAACTTTGTGTTTTAAATATCCCCATAAAAAAATGAAGTGGTGTGAAATCTGGTGAACACAGAGGGTATTCTACAAAACCCCACTTGTTTGGCAAGATCTCATCAAGATAGGATCTAACATTGTGATGGTAGTGTGAGGGTGCCCATCTTTTAACTTATTTCTAATTTGAGTGATGATATGTTGTGTTGGTGGATCTGTTTGACACTCTCTCCTAAACCGTCTTTGTACTTCAACTGTTTTCACACTTCCAGTAGCATTTTAGAATGAATTTTCTTTGTTCAAAGCTTAGTCTGACTTCCATTATTAATTCTAATGGCTTTAATCTAGTAATAAAAAACATCAATTGAGCTATCAGCTGTTAAAGTGTGTATACATTTTTTGGGGACACCCTGTATATTGCAGGTGTTCAACTTTGGCCAGAAGTGGTTAACTATTCAAATCACAATTAAAAGTGGTTTCAATGTATTTTTTATGGAATGTTAACCCTAATTTAATATAAACAAGGGGTTGATCTATAAAAAAACATTAATTACAAAAAATTCTATGAATATAAGGTGATGAAATTTAGTCAACTGAAAGAAAACAATCATAAAAGGTAATCCTAAAATTTTGATGTTAACACGTCATTAAGACAAGAGAATTTTTTTCTTTAATAAAGTTCATGAAAAGTTTAGTGTAGGAAGGGTTTAATTGCATTTATTTATGTCATGCATGGGCTTGAGAATTTTTGATAAAGGGGATGCCCATGGCTGTATGTGCTTGAATTTTATGGTATAAAATTCTAATGGAATTGAACTGATAAAGTTTACATAGGTGTATAAGCTTAAATCCGCTGTTTTTTAGTCAGAAAAACACACATTTTTTTCTTAGAAAGCAAAAACAAATTTATTCAAAGTACTTTCCCTCACTAGTGACACATTTGTTCCATCTCTCGGGCAAAGTGTGGATACCATGCCAAAAAAATTTCTTCTCTTTTGAGGCAAACCACTCATCAAGCCATTTTCGGACGTCTTCGTAAGAATCGAAGTGCCGCTCAGCAAGTGCGTGGCCCATCAATGAAAAGAGGTGATAGTCGGAAGGGGCCAGGTCTGGTGAATAAGCGGGATGGGGTAGCACCTCCCAGTTGAGTGTCTCCAAGTAGTTTCGGACCAATGTTGACACATGCGATGGTGCATTGTCGTGGAGGAAAATCAGCTTGTCGTGTCTTTGCTGATAATCCGGCCTTTTTTCACGCAGAGCACAGTGCAATTTGATCAGTTGTTGGTGGTAGCGGTGAGCATTGACAGTTTCACCAGGTTTCAACAGCTCATAGTAGACAATACCCTGCTGATCCCACCAAACGCACAGCATTGTCTTCCGTCCAAAGCGATTTGGTCTTGGGAAAGATGTTGATGGTTTGCCTGGATCAACCCACGATTTCTTGCGTTTAGGATTCTCAAAATATATCCATTTCTCATCGCCAGTTACAATCCGATGCAGAAACGACTTTCTTTTTTGTCTGGCGAGCAAGATTTCGCATGTGTTTTGGCGTCGCTCCATCTGCCTATCGTTCAATTCATGCGGCACCCATTTTCCGATCTTCTGAATCTTTCCCATGGCACGTAGACGCATGGAAATGGCTGGTTGAGTAACACCCAATTGCTCGGCAAGCATTTTTTGCGATTGGGTATCGTCCTCATCCAAAAGAGCCTGCAGTTGATGGTCCTCAACCTTCCTGGGCCGATTTTCACGCTTCTTGTCGCTCAGGTAAAAATTTCCATCTTTGAACTGACGAAACCAATCTCTGCACGTGGTTTCCGATAAAGCTCTGTCTCCATAAGCCTCCACAAGCATTCGATGTGCTTTGGCAGCCGATTTCTTCAAATTAAAGCAGAAAAGCAAAGCTTGCTGCATATGCTCTTTTTCTGGCACAAAAGTAGGCATGATTACAAAAAAAAATATATGTTGTTGTATGAAATATCTGATGATGTGCACTGATTAATGTTGACAGACATCAAAATCATCAAAAAAACAATATGGCGTCATCATGGTAACTTATAAGCTCGCTTACGCCATCTATTAGCAAACAGCGGATTTGAGCTTATACACCTGGTATACTAAAAATGCCAAAAAAATTGATTAAAAAAAAAGGTACCAAATATGCATTTTACATATGCTTCTATTTATCAATTAGCCTTTAATTCCTCTTTATATATAATACAATATACTTTCTACAAATATATAGTATATAATTTTATTGAAGGGTTATCACACACTTCAATAAAATTATGTACTATGTATTTGTAGAAAATATATTATATTATATGCTTCTATGCAAATGCATGAGGTTCTATCATTAGTTATAATTAAATAATTTTAAATTTATTTAATTTTTCACAAGACCTAATGCAATTTTGCATATAAAATATATATGTTTTATTCATGCCTCTGCATTCATTTTAAATAACTGTGATTTAAATAAATAGTTATTAAAATGCAGATGCACGTCCTCAAATCATTCATTAATCCTATCTTCTGAATAGTTGGATTATATTACCATTTCAACCTCTTCCTTAGTGCCAATACATGTCCTCTAAGAAAGAATATGAAATGGTAATCATATGGGTGAGTTGACTAAGATTTAGTGCAGTGTTCCGCAACCGGTGTGCCGTCACAAAGGTGAAGGTGTGACATAAACTTTTACATATTCTATTAATTTCAAATTTTATTTATATATTTTTATCACAGTTGCTGTGTTTTTTATGCTTATATTTCATTCACTGCCGCAGCACTGATGAAATAAGACTGACGCCGCCAGACGACAACCACCAACCCGATAAGAACATTAGGCGCGTGATCATCAGGTTCAACCATCATTTAGACCCCCTATACAGGGAGATAGCTTGCCGTAACCGCATGAAGATTGCATACAGGAGAACCGGCACGATTTATGACCTGCTGTGCAATGCCAAAAACGCAATGGATCTCAGCATGGCCCCAGGTGTATACTCCATTCCCATCAGGGACTTGATTTACATTGGCTCCACCATCCGCTCAATGCAAAAACAGATACGAGAACATTAAGCAGATATTAAAAATAACAGGCACACCACCGCCTTATCGACCTACGTTACCAACCCTGAAATATGGGCGGACTTCCAGAATACCAGACTAATCAGACAAGCATTCCAAACTGATCACATCCGGCACCTGGAGGCCTGGGAGATTCATAAAGCTAACTGTCGGGACACCTGCATCAACTTCAAAGATGGTGAAATGATCTTGGCGCAGGCGTGAAGGTATTTGTTCAAGGAATTCAAACAGGGCCAGTCAGAGGGGTGAAACCCGGCACGCACGATTATTTACATCTCTGGCGACATCGTTACGATGGTCAGGAGGAAACACAGTCAGTCACCACCTGAAGCAGACCTTGGTGGAGGTCGAAAGCGTTTGTGGAGTTAGTTAAAGACATAACACTTGTACAAAAAGGTTTTCGTGGATTGTTATTACTCAACGAAGTGTTAAGCTGTTGGAAGTCGTTTTGTGAAATAAGACAATGTTTGTTTAATCTTTATTACAAGCCACACATTTTTAGGTATTCTAAGAAATTAAATGTAAAATAAATTTGCTTACAGATGTTGGTCTGTTTAATAATAATAATAGGTTCGTGGCATTATGTAATTCTATTAATAGTATCATATCATACATTTTTGAGGAAAATAACATTTTGGTGTGCCGTGTTGAGTCATAGGTGTGCCGCAAGAAGAAAAAGGTTGCGGAACACTGATTTAGTGAACCAACTCAGATTGCAGCAAAGAAAGAGTTCCTATATCATACAATAATGGGATAATATTTGTGACAGAATGAAGATGCCCATTCCAACTCTGTTGGATGGGCATCTTCATTATATATTACAGCATAAATTAGCAAATTTTTCAAAACGTTACCAACAACTTTACCATTTAATTAATTTTGTTACTAAATAATGTTTTAACTTTAATAGGGAACCACCACCAGGAATGGAAAAGCATATTCCAGTTATATTTTTGGATCTTAGTGGTAAGTCTATCAATTCAAATTAAAAAGTTTTCAATTAACTAAATTAATAAAATTAAAAATTTTTTTTTAAATAAATAGCCGATGATATGAGTGCACCAATCACAGGAGAAAATGATATCAGGGTAGCTGGTGCCAATTCCATTTTGCCAAAAGAGCATGGTAGTAAATTATTTACACTGCCGATAGTAAAATATTGTGAAAAGGAAGTAAGTATCAGTACCAAAAATTATTCTGAATTATCATGTGTGTGGCCCCAAATAATCTGTCAAACTGTTTGATTAGGTTTGTGCTACTGCAGCTTGGGACTCTTCAATACATGATTCTATCAATCTCAACCGTGTAACTCCTCAAAATGAACACGTTTATTTAATTCTAAAAGCATCTGTTAGGTTGAGTCATCCGGCTACTATGGATTTGATTTTGCGTAAGCGACTTATTATAAATGTATATAAAAAACAATCAATAACAGAAAGGATCATCAAGAAAATTGGACGGCAGGTAAGCAGTTGTCTTTACATAAATGCCAGTAATTGTAACTATTTATTTATTTATTTTAAATAAATTTTGACTTTAGGACTTTTTGAATACTTGCGGAGTAACTTATGAAGTGGTATCAAATATTCCTAAGGTAAGGTAGCTTTGAATATATTAAATGTTCACATAATCACTCAGAATCCAAATGACTAACAATTTCTTTTGGAATGATGATAGTTATAAATACCATATATCTGTGCAGATAAGATGATAGTTGAATCATAAATAAGACCCCCCAAAATCCAGGGTTATCTTATAGAACATACAAAAAAAATTTGATTGAAATTTTTGTAAATTAAAATCATTATAAAAAAAATGGAAATACCGTAATTATTTACTAGTAGAGAGTAGGGTATGTCCACAAAATAGAATAGCCCATACGATGTTTTTGTGAATAGTCAAAGTCATTACCCAAATGCCCAAATTAGTGTGAATGTTTGAAACAATCGCAAGGCAGTGCTGCCAGATGCAAGAAAATAAAATTTGAAATTCTTTCAAAAACTTACGAATAGGACATAATTCCTTATACGCTATACAGTGTTATTATCCAGATGATGATTGCTGATCTGAACTAAATTCACAGACCATTGATAGTTTGGGAGTTGTCTTATAGGAGAAATATATGCTAAAACTACAAAACTTTGACAAAAATTTATACCTCGTCTTATCTGCGCAGATATACGGTACTTTAAATTCAATTTTATGAAGTTATCCTTTCAGATTTTACTTTAGAAATTAGATTTTCTAGTATTAGAAAATAAGTTTCTTCTTTTCAGGCATCAGAGGATCCAGAGGATCGTGAGTCTCTAGCACTTATGGCTGCATCAGGTGAAGATGCAGCCACCAACGATGGCGAAAGTTACATAGAAAAATACACTCGCGGTGTCTCTGCCGTCGAAAGTATACTTACATTAGACAGATTAAGACAGGTATGGACATTCATTCATTGTAAATATAACAAAAACTCAGTCTACAATATCTTCAAGTCTTTCTTATTACAGGAAGTTGCAATGAAAGAACTGCTAGCTGCACAAGGCAGACCTTTAAGGAAAACTGCCAGTGTACCTAACATTGCACACGTTAGTATTTATTTATTTATAATCTAATTAGTATCTTTTACAATGAAAAGGTCATTTATAAATAATTTGAATAAATTTTCAGATTGTACGACTAGAAACTTCACCTACTAAATTGGAAGATCAACGACTTGCAGAATCAGCGTGCGATCTTTCTTTCCATGCATCTTGTGATAATTTAGATCGTTTCTCTTCACGCACCATCAGCGTGAAGGAAAACAAAACATCTAGTAACATTTCTGGTCCAACCTCCAATTCTTTTGGTCTGAGTACGTTCGTTTTTTTATATTATCTTTTTTTAACAAGGATAAATAATTTCTTTTGATTTATAAAAGCATTTTATTTATCAACTTATAAAAATTTTAAAAAAGGACATTAAACTTTTCTTCTGTTACTATTCTTTCAATGCCTTTCTTTTTTCTATTAATGTTAATAACATAAATTTTATATATCGTATTTTTGAAATTAAAGTTTTTGAGTAAATTCTTTTTTTGAAAAAATTAATATCTGGTAAGTAAGAAAGCCAGATAATTTAAGATAATTTATGGACGAAGGACAATATTCTTTTTTTTTTTTTGTTTTTTTTTCCTTGCAGCTCGTCCAACCTTCTTGAACCTCAATTTCAATCTGAACTTAAGCCTTCGACAGGCCACTACGTCCAAATGTATGTTGATTTTACAAATTACTAGCAGTGTCGTTTTGCATGACCGCTGCTGCACATCTTGGCCTGGCAAAAATATATATATTATATAAATAATATATTTATATTGTTGCAGTTAATAAAACTGCCACTCTGCTCTCTTTCTCTATCTATATTTTTTTTTAAATAAAATTTTATTTTCAAAAACTATTGCAATCTATCAATTTGCACTTAGATTGCATGATATTTGCATAATTGCATGATTGTAACCAAGATAAAAGAAAAAATTTGTGATAATTGTTACTTGCACTTCCCTTTTTTTTCATATCTTTGTTATAAAGGTGTTCTGTAGTGTTTACTGTTTTTTAAATGGGAGAAAGTTTGAAGTTGTTTACTGTATGATAATATACTGTAATATAATTTACTATAGTGTTGTCAAGTGATATAAATTACCTTATATTTACTCTTAAATATATAAATATATATAAATATAAATANGTGGCGATTAAAAAAACTGATTCAAGTGATTTTTGACATTGTCATTTCAAGTAAATGTCTTACAGTTAAAAAAAATTTGTATAGACCGGAACAAGTAATAATCTGAGTGTGCTCAATCTGGCGAATATGGTTGGTGCATAGCACCTCCCATCTAAGTTATAACAGTTTCTGATGAGTTACCAAACTTGTGTGAAATTTAACATTATCTTGGTAAAACACTACACCTGTTTTGTTGATCAATTCTGGCCACCTTTTCTGTTTGATGATATTATTCAATTTGTTTACTTGATGGCAGTACACTTTCAAATCAGTTGTTAAATTGTCTGGTAAAAGCTCCAAAAAAAAAAATTCCTTAAAATCCCACCAAAGAGAGCATTTCTCTTTAAGAACATGTGAAACCCATATATCAAGCTTTGAAACAAAACCAATTTGTTTCAAGTAATCGTAAACAGTTCAATTTGACAAATTTAATCTCTTAGTGATTTCGCGTGTTGTTATTTGGAAGTTTGCTTCAATCAATACCTTTATTTTGTTTTCAACTGGCCATCCAGTTGAAAACAAAATAAAGCAACAAAATAAAACAATGAAATGAAACAAAATAAAACAATGAAACTGGCAATGATTGTTTTCATTGCCAGTTCATTTCAATTTCATTTGCAATAAAGCAACAAAATAAAACAAAATTGAAGCAAACTGCCGAATAACAACACATGAAATCACTAAGAGATTAAATTGTCAGATTGAACTGTTCACGATTACTTGAAACAAATTGGTTTTGTTTCAAAGCTTGATATATGGGTTTCACATGTTCTTAAAGAGAACATTTGATTGATATATAATTCAATAAAATATTTATTTACTATAAAAAAATTGTGTTTTTTTCCACAGAAAAAACGAACTTACTTTCTGAACAACCCAATATATAATGATAATACAGTTTAGAATGAAAATGGCGGGAAAAATACGACTAATCTGTCTAGTGGTAAAAAAACGAACTTACTTTCCAAACAACCTAATAGATGTAGATGTTAGGTGCTATTTCTTATTGAAATTGATAATTACAGCAATCATTAATACAATGGGCTTTGGGATGTTTATATATAATATTTTAGAAAAACCAATACAAATGTCATAAAACATATAATAATTGGCAGCTATATTTCCACACTCTTCTGTATATACAATTTATTTCCTTTCAATGCATCTTCAGAATGTCATTTTAAAAGAATTTTAAATATTATAAAGGAGTTTAAATTAAGCACATATCAGTTAAGATTATTTGAACTAATGTGACTATTGAGCAGTGTGGTCAAAAATTTCTATTACTTTCTATTATTCATCATATCAATTCTCTTATATGACTTCTGATTGTTGTTTTGAATTGTGAATATAAGACACACCTTCATTTCAGACAAATGAAAACAGATGAAAAGGTATATAAAATTTTACATTAAAGTATTAATTCTTCATGCCTCTATCCTTAAATATTTCAATTTTTGTTTATATATTATCCACGTAGACCTTGTTTATAAATAGAACTGATTATACTGGTGTAGTTTCGAATTAGCAAAAGCAGGAAAACTTAGTTAAACTAAGACAAGTTAACTAAAACTAGTTAAAATAAGACAAAATATCTTTATTTTTATGAGGTTGCCTAATTGGGAATATCCAAATGTCAGGATCGTATATGGGTGAAGGAAAGTGAGGCAGGAAGCTGCAGTGACTGACAAATAAACCCATTTATTTATGTTAAGTCTTACAATCTATAGTGCATCTCATCCACTGAAAGAGCTGGACTGTAGAGTTGATAGCCCCAGGGCGGTCAGTCGAGATGCTTCTATGGGTGTCGGGAAGTTTGGTGATGAACATTGAGAACTGGAACAGTCCAAGGCAGGATGAAGAGTCCGAAGGTAGAACAATGAAGACAAGGCAGATAACTTCACAGGGAGGCAGAGAAAATCTGGTCAGATAACTTCACAGTTGGAAGCTAGGAAAAGTCTGCCTTTGTACTTGAAATCCAGGTTTTTAAAAGATTCTTTTTCTCGGATCTCTAGCTTTTTGATTGGTCGGTTTCCTGTATCTAGGCAGATAACAGACCATTTTGGGCTACCAAAGGTTTAATTCGACACTATGTTTTAATCCAATCAAGGGAAATGAACTGACCTGCTTGTATTTAATTGTTTCAAATTCTCATAAGTCTGCCACATAATCCCAGCACTATATCTCCTTTTAAGGTTATTTAAACTTACTAAACTTTTTATATAAAAACTTTGTTTTTTCTCCTGATTAATTATTTTATTATTTCCTGATTTTATTTAGGTTTTACTTCCAGTTTATATGAGCGTTAGAATCAAAGCCCAATCCCTTGATTTGACACTTATAACATGTAAGCTTTTAACATGTAAACTTTTAACATGTAAGCTCAAGGCTTCACATTTTCAAAGGAAAATAAAGATATTTTGAGTTATTTTCCTCCTTTTTCTAATTTGAAACTACATCAGTATAATAAGTGCTATTTATAAACAAGGTCTACATGGATAATATAAACAAAAATTGTATGTTGCTGTAAACACTCTAAACATTTTCTTTATTGAAGAAAAAGTTTACTATATTGCACCATAGTCATTTTTGACTAATACTATTGACATTTAACTGATGAATTATGATAGCCAGATGGCTTAGACAGTTAAGTGTCAGCCTATTGCTCTACAGAATACAGGAATGAATTCAGATGGCCAAAACACTGGGAATTTTGGGTTTATTCCGGATATATCGGGCTCCAATTCTCACTACCTGGTTGCCCCCATTGTGGGCCAGGCCAAAACCCATGGATGCCTTTACATTTTTCCATTGTTAACAGCTGAAGTCAAACCAAACATATCGCAGTTAATAATTATTATATATGACCACCAAAATTTAAAATAATTTTTAAAATGAGATGGTTGGAAACATTCTAAAAATAGCTGCCTTCAGAGAGGCAATGAATGACCTATACAGGATGTCCCAAAAAATGTATACACACTTTAAATAATTATAAAGTTGGTGTTTATTAAAAATACATTTTATTTTCAAAATGTAATAGAATCTACAGACATTATTTAATTGTTTTGTCAATGCCTGTTTCAAACTGATATCCATTCTGTTCCAGGCACTGCTGACAATGCTAAGCAATGGAATCACAAACATCACAATACATTTTGTTTGATATAAGTGTGCATTCTTGTTCAATGGCTGGTCACAATTCAGTAACTGTTGCAGGTTTCTTAGCATAAACTTTGTGTTTTAAATATCCCCATAAAAAAATGAAGTGGTGTGAAATCTGGTGAACACAGAGGGTATTCTACAAAACCCCACTTGTTTGGCAAGATCTCATCAAGATAGGATCTAACATTGTGATGGTAGTGTGAGGGTGCCCATCTTTTAACTTATTTCTAATTTGAGTGATGATATGTTGTGTTGGTGGATCTGTTTGACACTCTCTCCTAAACCGTCTTTGTACTTCAACTGTTTTCACACTTCCAGTAGCATTTTAGAATGAATTTTCTTTGTTCAAAGCTTAGTCTGACTTCCATTATTAATTCTAATGGCTTTAATCTAGTAATAAAAAACATCAATTGAGCTATCAGCTGTTAAAGTGTGTATACATTTTTTGGGGACACCCTGTATATTGCAGGTGTTCAACTTTGGCCAGAAGTGGTTAACTATTCAAATCACAATTAAAAGTGGTTTCAATGTATTTTTTATGGAATGTTAACCCTAATTTAATATAAACAAGGGGTTGATCTATAAAAAAACATTAATTACAAAAAATTCTATGAATATAAGGTGATGAAATTTAGTCAACTGAAAGAAAACAATCATAAAAGGTAATCCTAAAATTTTGATGTTAACACGTCATTAAGACAAGAGAATTTTTTTCTTTAATAAAGTTCATGAAAAGTTTAGTGTAGGAAGGGTTTAATTGCATTTATTTATGTCATGCATGGGCTTGAGAATTTTTGATAAAGGGGATGCCCATGGCTGTATGTGCTTGAATTTTATGGTATAAAATTCTAATGGAATTGAACTGATAAAGTTTACATAGGTGTATAAGCTTAAATCCGCTGTTTTTTAGTCAGAAAAACACACATTTTTTTCTTAGAAAGCAAAAACAAATTTATTCAAAGTACTTTCCCTCACTAGTGACACATTTGTTCCATCTCTCGGGCAAAGTGTGGATACCATGCCAAAAAAATTTCTTCTCTTTTGAGGCAAACCACTCATCAAGCCATTTTCAGACGTCTTCGTAAGAATCGAAGTGCCGCTCAGCAAGCGCGTGGCCCATCAATGAAAAGAGGTGATAGTCGGAAGGGGCCAGGTCTGGTGAATAAGCGGGATGGGGTAGCACCTTCCAGTTGAGTGTCTTCAAGTAGTTTCAGACCAATGTTGACACATGCAATGGTGCATTGTCGTGGAGGAAAATCAGCTTGTCGTGTCTTTGCTGATAATCTGGCCTTTTTTCACGCAGAGCACAGTGCAATTTGATCAGTTGTTGGTGGTAGCGGTGAGCATTGACAGTTTCACCAGGTTTCAACAGCTCATAGTAGACAATACCCTGCTGATCCCACCAAACGCACAGCATTGTCTTCCGTCCAAAGCGATTTGGTCTTGGGAAAGATGTTGATGGTTTGCCTGGATCAACCCACGATTTCTTGCATTTAGGATTCTCAAAATATATCCATTTCTCAT
>NW_019384677.1:573409-595997 GCF_000671375.1 Centruroides sculpturatus
TCCCCGCCTCTTTAGTCTTTGGTCAGAGTGGATACAGAACAAAGCACGTGGTAGTCTAGCTTGCCTTATCTCAAACATGATTTGTTGCGGGCCTCAGAATTTTCGGCACAATGAGACATTGTTTTGCAGAGTGAACAGTATGGCGCGGGGCATTAATTGCAAGGTTAATCGCAAGAATCATCAGTTTCAAGAAGTGGAAGTGTGGACTAACAAGTACTGTTTTGTGCAACAGAACAGCAGCATTATTTGCCTTTTGTACAATGGAACAATAGCAGTGCCAAAAAAATTCAACCTGAAGCGACATCATGAAAGCCAACACAAGGATTTCCGTCTGCAAGGTACGGAACGCAAACGGAAAATCGAATCGTTACGACGATCACTAATCAGCCAACAAAATGTGTTCAAGAAACAATCTGGNATATATATATATATATGATATAATGTTTTTAGTCTGTTTGTAGAAGCATATGCGTTATTCTATTATTCTTGATTATCCTTAACATAAAACTATATCATTTCTACAAAAAGGATGTTTCAGTGTACATCTTAATTAAAGATAAAAGCAAATCCAAGTTGTTTTTATTTTAATAGCATAAAATTACAGACAATATTATGTATTCACAGATGTAGCAATGATAAATCTTGGCAAGGAAATTCATCCTAATTTAATAAACAGTTCCAAGTATTAAAAACTTTGCAAATTAATTAATCATATTTAATAAATTTTGATACAAAAGGAACAAAGAAACTATGTTCATATTTTAAAGAATATATAAATAATTTTATATGCCGTTATCATAAAAGAATAGTTTTATTTTAAGGATATTCAAATGTTTTATTTAAATCACTTTTCCAAAGGCTTTATTGCTTTTTTAAACTTTTCATAAAATAAGTTACTTTTTGTTGCTAATTTTTCATTTTTTTCTTGATGATGATTAATTTTATATATTAGAATGTTATATTGTCTATTATTATTTTGTTTTTATCCTTTAAGTAGCAGGCCCACTGAGTGCCATTACTCCTCAGCCCACAAAACTAGTCAAGCCAATGAGGACGTTATTAGAAGAACAGAGAGAAACGAGGCCACTTTTATATCGGGAAGATTCCGAAGAGGTGAACTTTTTACTTTTGGGTTTTTAATATTTCTTTGTTTCAATAATTTACAAATTGTATAAATTTTGTAGTCTGCAGACGAAGAGGAAAATAAAGTTGAACAAGCTCAAGAGAGTGACGAAGAATTTACCGAATTTGCATCATATAAGGGAACAGAAAGCGATGCAGTTGTCGATAAATCATTAATGCAGCACTCTTCGACTGCCGAAAGTTTGTTAGAATTACAGGTAATATTTCTTACATATTCCATATTAAAAGTTATATTGTTGTTTGTTTGACAGTTACAATTTGCTTAAAATATGTTCACAGACAAAAGTTGGAACACCAAGCATCATTTCCAGTGGTTACGGATCTCAAGCATTATCCACCACGCCAGTATCCAGTGAAGATTCTGTATCACTGCGTAGCTGTAGTGTAGAAGAAACACCTGATACCGATGCAACAAAACAAATTCACAGTATTATTGATAGGTAAATATCATCACTGTATTCTAATATTTTATTTCATACAATTCGACTTTAGATATATCTTTTGAAAAGCACTATTAACAAATTATTGATATGTGCATATTTGTTAATAATGCACATATCTACAGAATATATACATTTAATGAAGATAATGAATAAATGATTTTAAAAATTTAAACAAAATATAAACTATATCATAATTCAATGGCCAGATGCCAATGTAGTTAAGGAAACTGGATCCAGGATTCCAGGAAATCAATTCCTTGGATTTTTCACAAGTGCTTGTCTCAGATATATTAGATCCATTCCCTCATCTCCTGGTCACCCCATATCACAATATTTGATTAGCAAAAGATCTAATACAGTCGACCCCCTATAACACAGGTTCCTATAGTTCGAATTCCTATATGACAGCGAAAAAATTGCGACCGTATCCATACAAACATGGTAAAAAACTTCTATAATTCGGTAAAACGTCATCGGGCAGCCAAACTACTTTCCGCCGTCCAGCGCCACACTACGGAGAGTTTAGGCGGGTAAATTGAGTTTACTATCGTCTGTACAGTATTATATATAAATTATATATAAANGATCAACCCACGATTTCTTGCATTTAGGATTCTCAAAATATATCCATTTCTCATCACCAGTTACAATCCGATGCAGAAACGACTTTCTTTTTTGTCTGGCGAGCAAGATTTTGCATGTGTTTTGGTGTCACTCCATCTGCCTATCGTTCAATTCAGGCGGCACCCATTTTCTGATCTTCTGAATCTTTCCCATGGCACATAGACGCATGGAAATGGCTGGTTGAGTAACACCCAATTGCTCGGCAAGCATTTTTTGTGATTGGGTATCGTCCTCATCCAAAAGAGCCTGCAGTTGATAGTCCTCAACCTTCCTGGGCCGATTTTCACGCTTCTTGTCGCTCATGTAAAAATTTCCATCTTTGAACTGACGAAACCAATTTCTGCACGTGGTTTCCGATAAAGCTCTGTCTCCATAAGCCTCCACAAGCATTCGATGTGCTTTGGCAGCCGATTTCTTCAAATTAAAGCAGAAAAGCAAAGCTTGCTGCATATGCTCTTTTTCTGGCACAAAAGTAGGCATGATTACAAAAAAAAATATATGTTGTTGTATGAAATATCTGATGATGTGCACTGATTAATGTTGACAGACATCAAAATCATCAAAAAAACAATATGGCGTCATCATGGTAACTTATAAGCTCGCTTACGCCATCTATTAGCAAACAGCGGATTTGAGCTTATACACCTGGTATACTAAAAATGCCAAAAAAATTGATTAAAAAAAAAGGTACCAAATATGCATTTTACATATGCTTCTATTTATCAATTAGCCTTTAATTCCTCTTTATATATAATACAATATACTTTCTACAAATATATAGTATATAATTTTATTGAAGGGTTATCACACACTTCAATAAAATTATGTACTATGTATTTGTAGAAAATATATTATATTATATGCTTCTATGCAAATGCATGAGGTTCTATCATTAGTTATAATTAAATAATTTTAAATTTATTTAATTTTTCACAAGACCTAATGCAATTTTGCATATAAAATATATATGTTTTATTCATGCCTCTGCATTCATTTTAAATAACTGTGATTTAAATAAATAGTTATTAAAATGCAGATGCACGTCCTCAAATCATTCATTAATCCTATCTTCTGAATAGTTGGATTATATTACCATTTCAACCTCTTCCTTAGTGCCAATACATGTCCTCTAAGAAAGAATATGAAATGGTAATCATATGGGTGAGTTGACTAAGATTTAGTGCAGTGTTCCGCAACCGGTGTGCCGTCACAAAGGTGAAGGTGTGACATAAACTTTTACATATTCTATTAATTTCAAATTTTATTTATATATTTTTATCACAGTTGCTGTGTTTTTTATGCTTATATTTCATTCACTGCCGCAGCACTGATGAAATAAGACTGACGCCGCCAGACGACAACCACCAACCCGATAAGAACATTAGGCGCGTGATCATCAGGTTCAACCATCATTTAGACCCCCTATACAGGGAGATAGCTTGCCGTAACCGCATGAAGATTGCATACAGGAGAACCGGCACGATTTATGACCTGCTGTGCAATGCCAAAAACGCAATGGATCTCAGCATGGCCCCAGGTGTATACTCCATTCCCATCAGGGACTTGATTTACATTGGCTCCACCATCCGCTCAATGCAAAAACAGATACGAGAACATTAAGCAGATATTAAAAATAACAGGCACACCACCGCCTTATCGACCTACGTTACCAACCCTGAAATATGGGCGGACTTCCAGAATACCAGACTAATCAGACAAGCATTCCAAACTGATCACATCCGGCACCTGGAGGCCTGGGAGATTCATAAAGCTAACTGTCGGGACACCTGCATCAACTTCAAAGATGGTGAAATGATCTTGGCGCAGGCGTGAAGGTATTTGTTCAAGGAATTCAAACAGGGCCAGTCAGAGGGGTGAAACCCGGCACGCACGATTATTTACATCTCTGGCGACATCGTTACGATGGTCAGGAGGAAACACAGTCAGTCACCACCTGAAGCAGACCTTGGTGGAGGTCGAAAGCGTTTGTGGAGTTAGTTAAAGACATAACACTTGTACAAAAAGGTTTTCGTGGATTGTTATTACTCAACGAAGTGTTAAGCTGTTGGAAGTCGTTTTGTGAAATAAGACAATGTTTGTTTAATCTTTATTACAAGCCACACATTTTTAGGTATTCTAAGAAATTAAATGTAAAATAAATTTGCTTACAGATGTTGGTCTGTTTAATAATAATAATAGGTTCGTGGCATTATGTAATTCTATTAATAGTATCATATCATACATTTTTGAGGAAAATAACATTTTGGTGTGCCGTGTTGAGTCATAGGTGTGCCGCAAGAAGAAAAAGGTTGCGGAACACTGATTTAGTGAACCAACTCAGATTGCAGCAAAGAAAGAGTTCCTATATCATACAATAATGGGATAATATTTGTGACAGAATGAAGATGCCCATTCCAACTCTGTTGGATGGGCATCTTCATTATATATTACAGCATAAATTAGCAAATTTTTCAAAACGTTACCAACAACTTTACCATTTAATTAATTTTGTTACTAAATAATGTTTTAACTTTAATAGGGAACCACCACCAGGAATGGAAAAGCATATTCCAGTTATATTTTTGGATCTTAGTGGTAAGTCTATCAATTCAAATTAAAAAGTTTTCAATTAACTAAATTAATAAAATTAAAAATTTTTTTTTAAATAAATAGCCGATGATATGAGTGCACCAATCACAGGAGAAAATGATATCAGGGTAGCTGGTGCCAATTCCATTTTGCCAAAAGAGCATGGTAGTAAATTATTTACACTGCCGATAGTAAAATATTGTGAAAAGGAAGTAAGTATCAGTACCAAAAATTANCTAGTAAGTTGAGTTTACTATCGTCTGTACAGTATGTAAATTAGGTACCGTAAGTCTAATACAGCACTAATTCTATACATTTCTTATTCAATGGCCATAAAAATTATTTATATTAATGATGTCTCCAAAGTTCAACGAAATTTTTGCAGAAAAGTAACTTATCAGAAATCGTGGCCGCTGTTTGGTGCGCTGCTCCGCGACGAAAACAAGCTTAAGCAATGGCGATGTTGAACGGTGCACACTCAGTAAGTAATCCTACAATTTTTTGTTTATAGCATAGTTTATACGGATTATTCCCAAAAAACATATATGTATTTTGGAAATGTTGAGTCGAATTAGTCTAGGAATTGATTAATTTTATGGAAGAAAACCTTTTCAAACAGTCGTAGTCCGTAAAGTGCATACGTGCCGGGCTGTGATTGGCAAGGACTCATACAAAATGGATTCATAAAGAACGGAACATATCTACCGTGTTATAGGGGGGTTGACTGTACTAGATTATTAATAAGCTATAAGCATGGGATTATAATCATAATTTCATTACTTTAATTCAACCAGTTAAAACCTGTAAATGATCTAGCATTAAATCTTTAGCTAATAATGTTTCAAATGACTTTTGATGAACTTATAATTAATCATCTATGTACAGACATTTAAAGTTTTACATCATTTTTTATTTTTTTATTGTAATTAAATTTTTGTAACATGCTGCTGTTACCAAATGTAACAGTCTTGTTTCTCTGTGAGTGAATTTTACAATGCAGTTTTGGCAATCTCTTGTTCTAGAGAAAGTGTAGGGGAATGGTCTTGCAAGGTGAGCATTAGAATCCTTCCTTTCCATATTTTATTATTCCTATCTTTTCTGCATCTTTCTAGGTTAGACATATTATTAAAAGGCAATAGCTGCTTGTGCATTAAGTTACATTTTATCAAACATATTGTTTCTTCATGATTAAAAATTATACAAACTGATTTATTATTATATCATTTATTTTAAGAAATTTTTTGTTTGAAGTACAAATTTATATTATTCTAAAATATATAGCTTAAAATATTTTAGTGATTTAATTGTTTAAATTGTGATGATATTCTAGTATATAGGGTTATTAATCATTGTAGATTTGGCCAAAGATACAGATATAAAGCAATTTTTTTTCTGTTGATAAATTGTTTCCTTTCTGTAAATATCTTTATGTTGATGATTTTCTATTAAACTCAATTACTATTGGATACATTCCATTCCCCTTATTATAAATTACAAAAGGTAGGCTGAAAGTTGTCTCTACTTAAATAAATCCAGCAATGAGTTGCCTAACTTTCCTGGTTGTTAAGTTTTTTATAATAAAATCTCATTTCACATTACTGATTATCAAATGACAAAAAGTTTAATTTTGAGGGTATAGATGTTTTATAAAAAATTGTAAGTGCTAATAATGAGTAAAATTTTCATTAAGTCTGACCCCTCAAGATATGACACATGATCCCCTCTATCTGGGGTCCCCACCCCGCAACTTTTTATCCTTCAAAATTTAATGGCATCAAAGCTCCTTATACACAAACTACCATACCAAATTTTGTTTCTTAATCTTTACCCCATTCTGAGATATTAAACAATGTACACACATATCTGTGGAATTTTTTCCTCCTTTTTTTAGTTTTTTGGATTCAGGGGATATCAAATCATCAAGATTTGTAAAAAATCCAGAGTGTGAAATTTGACAATTCCAATAATTCCTTGTTATATACATAACTCTGGAAAAGTAAAATGAAGGTAGTGAGATGTTTGAGTAAAACCAGTGACAGGCATATTGCAGTTTTGACTTCATTGAAGCTTTAGGTGCCTCTTAATTTGGCATTATATAATGCAATCAACCCTCTGTAATTTAATAAAATGTTCATATTCATAATACTCCTAACAGAATACTCCAATAATCACTAAGACCAATAATATTTGCCCATTATCAGTGCTTGCTGGATGCTACTTTGTCTTGATACTTATTTTCTAGACAAAATCAATTGGATTCCGTATAAACCGATATTTGTTTGTTTAGTTAGTTATGGCAACAGCACTTGGGCGATCTGCCTTGGGGGACGCCTTCCAGGAGGTCTTTTTAAGGGAAATTGGCCCTTATTTAGGTATTACAGACGTGGAAGAAGCCCGGAAAACTCCACGTGGCCAGCCCGTCCAAGTGAGGCACGAACCCACAACCGAACTCCCAATGTACAAAGACCACTTGGCCACTGCTGGGCCCTCCATATAAACTGATACAGTATTACGCGGTAGCATTGGGATTCCCCGAACACGTTTACTGCATCACAGTTGATTTATGATCAGTCATCAACTTTATTGTGTGTATAAAGATATAAACATATTTTTTTATTTTATTGTGATAAATACGGCATTTTTTAGTTTTTAAAATGGGTGATTGCAAAGAAAAAGAAAGTAAAGCGACAAGAAAAAGCATTTTGCTAGAAACTAAAATGCAGGTGAACGGCAATCTGATATCAGCACTGCATTAAATTTGTCAACTTCAACAATACAGATAATTTTAAAAAATAAAGAAAAAATTATATCATCAGCAACTACAACCACAACAACTTTGGCAACAAAAATTACCCGTACCAAAAGCAATGTGCTTGAGAAAATGGAAAAATGACTTTCCATCTGGATTGACAATGAAGTTGAATGCAATATACCATTAAGCAATTATAATGAAAAAAGCAAGAAAAATTTTTAACCATATTCAGAATGAAAAAGGCGACACAAATGAAAATTTTGTAGCTAGTGGTGGGTGGTTTAATCAATTTAAAAACAGAAACAATCTTCATATCATACAGGTTACTGGAGAAGCAGCAAGTGGAGATACAAAAGCAGCTGCAGCATTTCCAGCAACATTAAGGAGCAATCGTTGAACGAAGGAATTATCCTCCTGAATTAGTTTTCAATGTTGATGAAACAGGTCTTTTCTGGAAGAGAATGCCAAAACGTACATTTTTATCCTGTGAAGAAAAGCGAGCATCAGGATTTAAAGCTACAAAAGATCGTTTAACACTTCTACTGGGTGGTAATGCTAATGGAGACTTTAAAGTAAAACCACTGCTTGTTTATCATTCCAAAACCCCAAGAGTAATGAGGGGAATTTCAAAATCATCTTTACCAGTAATTTGGGAGTCCAGTAAAAGACCTTGGATCACTATGAAAATTTTCCAGAATTGGTTTACTGAACATTTTTGCCAGTCTGTTAAACGCTACTGTGAATTTAAAAAACTGGGACTGAAAGTTCTACTTTTGATCGATAATGCTCCAAGCCATCCAATGCATTTGTCTGACTTAAAATGCATTCCAGTAGAAGTGTTTTTCCTGCCGCCAAATACAACTTTGTTAATCCAACCAATGGATCAAGGTGTAATATCAAATTTTAACGCTTATTATCTGCAGCTGACATTCTGACAACTGATTGATAAAACAGATGGATTAGATAAACAATCCATTAGAGATTTTTCGAAAAACTATGATGTTGTCTACAGCATCCATGATATTAATCTTTCCTGGAATGAAGTGACCGAGAAATGTTTGAAAGGAGTATGGAAGAATGTATGGCTGGAGCTAAGCAAGGATGTTGACACAAGAGAATTCATTGTTGATGTAAACGAAATTGTCAAGCTAGCTAATGAAACAGGGTTGGATAATATAAATGTGCAGGATATTGAAGAATTATTGCAAGTTACAACTGGATAAAGTTTTTTTCCAACGATGATCTTAAAGAATTAATAGAACAGGTGCATGAATATTACGAAATTAGCGTTTCTGAAGATGAGGAACAAAAAGAACTTTCAACGGATTTTCTAAAAAAAAGTTTAGTCACTATAACGGAAATTATGGATCAGTTTATACAAAATTATTTAAATTTTTATAGAAGTTCAAAGGCAAGACGAAGGCTATCGACAACTGCTTGCTGAACGAAACAGGAAAAGGCAAACGTTAGATGACTTCTTCACAAAGAAACAAAAGATGTCAAATGAGGAAGAACCTTCCTTATCACAAACAACTTCTTTACTCAAACTTTTATGAATAAATATCGATATCCCTTAACTGGTTTTGTGGGGGCCGCGCAGTCCCCAAGCGTCATATTTTTACGAATTTCTAAAAATCTAAGCATTGTGCGCAGCCGTCATTTTATGTAATCTCATTACGTCGTGCCTCACTTTGGGTGCCAAACGTTTGGTGTTGTAGCACTTACGAGGATGGAGCTACATACCTTCTGGGGGCTGTGCGGCCCCCACGATATCAGTTACGTTTGTTTTTTTGTGGATATGTGTTTTTATGTTTTTTTTTTATTTTTACAATTATTTTGCAAAGATATCGCAAACTTGCATCAAAAATTCAAAATGACTACCAAAGCATCATTTGAACTGCTAATAGATGATGATAATATACAAATTGCTAGATCAAGCCAAAAACTCCTAAAAAGAGTATGTTGTCATTTTGTGCTTAGTAGCATATTTTCCATTTTTTTTAAGTGCAACAGTTGTTTGAAATTTGTTTGTAAAGTGCATAGTACCGCAAAAATACTATGTGATAACTGTCAAAACTGAACTACGTAATTCGTTAAAATGTTCCAGAGTCTTAAAAGTAGAAGTGATTATATTACCTGTGGTTTTTTAACAAATGATAGTTAGAGGCTATAAGAGTTATTCTTAAGAAACTAGTCTTTCAAAATAGTAAGAAAAAAAATATTTTTGTTAAAAACTTACAATAGGGTAGATTTTTGTATTGTTAAAAAAGCATACACCAAAAGTTGTAACAATTTTGTGATCTCAAATTAAGTAAAAAATTATATGAATATATGAGTTGATTATACTAAACAAGAGTTCCATTTAGCATTTATGCACTTTCAAACTGTCATGTTGTTCAAATTTGCTTGGGGGCTGCACAGCCCCCATAATACCAGTTATGATTGTAAAATTTATAAAACGGTTAACGGATATTAGCAATAAATAAGTCTATAATTTATGTAATAAAAATGTATTTAACAATAAATGTTACGAAAAAACACTGATAAATTTTCTTATTCTCTGTTCTGTTTCACGTATCCCCATTATTTATATGTTAAGATGACCCCGTTTAGTGCTCTGTCATCTAGGAACGCATCCCCCGCATTAAGCGGGGTCTTACTGTACAAATAGTATCACTAAATACAAACCAATATTAACTGGTACAAATATTATCATTAAATACAAAATTCTTATTTCATAATGTGAACTTTACTACATAATTTATTAGCAGTTTTCTTGATCAATTATTTAAGCCAAAAATTTGGGTAAAGTAAAATTATTAAACATTACTCATAATTAAATTATGGATTTTAAAATTAATGTATGAATCCCTTTCAAGAGAAACATTTTTAGGTTCCCAAATTTAAATAAATTCCCATGTTGCCACAACTAAGAGTAAATTTTAAGTTATATAAACATTTTTAATACATTTTATTTCAGCTTAGGCTTTGGTGCCCCATTTGCAAATTATGTGAGGCCACCTTAAATCTACTGAAGAATGTTCACAGATCACAGATGACTGGTATTTCTAGTGGACTGTGTTCCCTTACTCACCCACAGTTCTCTTATGGTATCTCGTAAGTTCTTGGTTATGCAAGAAAACCTCTAAGGTTTGAAATCATGTGAAATCTGTACCTTACTGTAACTTCAGCATCCAGATTCCACTACAGATACACAATACTACAAAGTATGGACCAAAATACAATCTTACTTCATTATCACTTAATCTGTTATAGTTTATCCCTCCATCATGTACCAAGTAATGTTTCCATTTAGAACCATCAAATCAAGCCAATCAAAAGTTCTCTTGCAATGAATGGTTTAAGACATGAAATTATCATCATCATCTATTAAGGTCAAACAATGTCTTGGGCAGGGATATTCTTAAGTCACTTGGGTTATACTTTGTTAGCCATAATTCTCAACTAGTTGTTAAAGGATCCCTGTTCAACAGATTTCTGCACTTTCACTGTTGTAATATTAGAGGATTTCATCTACAGTGGGTGATCGATTAATGAACATAATCCGTTCCAAGACTGTGTTTGCTATCTGATTAATCAAATTCCCATAAAAATCTATAGTAAATTGATAATCTGTTCTGTTCTGGAGACCCCAAAAATAAAAAATATATACACAAATGTAGTAAGAAAGTATATACTGTATTATTATTATTACATATAAATAGTCTTGCATTTTTATCAGTCATGTTTTTTCTGTTTGGACAGTCTTTAACACCCTACAATGTTGTTTGCTTTTCTCTTCAGGATTTTTTGAAAGTAATTAATAGCATTGTCTATGTAGAGGTCCCTAAGACTATTAACCTCAATCTGGTTTGGATGTCATTCTAAGACCATTGTTCTGACATCCTCCCACTTCAAAAGATTTTTAATAGCAGATGTTGGCATTAATCCTCTTTTTCAGAAGAAAACATATCTCGCCAAGTTTCTTGGCGTTCTTCTGTCGTCAGATCTGTTTCAGGTTCCATTATGAGCTTTTCAATGCTCGTTATTTCTCAGATGTGATTTTTGTTACTCCTTTAAATGCTTGAGTCTTCTTGATTATACCAGGGGTGCACAACCTGCGGCCCGCGGGCCACATACGGCCCCCTATCAATGTTTATGCGGCCTGCGGACGGTACAGGCCAAATCCCTTCTTTCGAAGTTTCTAAGTGTAGAACTTTTTCCCTTTCACAAAGTCATTAGCACCCAACTGTTTTATGACTTTCCCTGAGGTGAGAAATGGGGGATTGTTCTATAAATAAGTCTATTTTTAGCTAACACTTTCTGCTTTAGATATCGAATATTTTAAAATGATGTTAGAACGTCATTTCCGATGTTATCGGGAAGTTTCTATTTTGGCGGGAAATCTTCAATTTTATGCTTCGGAAAACTTGCCTATTCGTCTAAATAGCGTCAAATAACAAAAATAAGTGAAAATAGCGCTGAAAAACCATGAAAATAACGATTTTTTAGCATTTGTTTACATTCTAGATTCTGATTGGTATAGTCGAATTTGAATCAATCTTTTCTGAAAAGACGCTTATTCGTCAACCTAATGTCATTCAAACTAGAAAAAAACTAACCAGAGTTCAAAAAGGAATGTACAAAAAGCTATAAAACCAATAATTTACAACAATATCTCTCCATAGACAAAGAATAGAAAAAAAATTTTTCACATCAAATTTATTATTATTAAGTTGGACCAAGAAAATTAATACTGTAGTTGGAATAGAGTCATTACGACTAAAAGGAAGCCATTTGCATTAAAATATTTTGGATTTAATAATTATTACAAACCGCGTCAAGCCATAAACTTGTCAACAAAGAGGGTTGTAAAATGATTCCGTGTAGCTAGAAAGCTGCGGTTTTTTTTGTTTGAAAGAAAACAGATATATTTAGGTTATTTAAGTAGTAAATTAATTGGAACTTTTTATTTACTTTTATTTTTACATTCTTTTTTTCGTAAATTTAAAATTAAATTATTATTTTTAATTTTTATTTTATTTGAAATTTAACAGTCGTAAACTGTGATATATTTAGGACAGAAAAAAAAAAAATTGATTCTAGTGCCAATTTGAAACGAGATATCGCAATTTTAATAATTATATTTAAAATATTCAGATTTTCCACTGCACTGTGTTAATCACTTTTGATTCATTTCTGAACACGGGGGTAAAACTGACGGGCCATAAATATAATTTAGGTAAGAATGGTAACCACATTTATGATGGATTAGTGTCCTGCACCTGGCATGTTGACGATCTGACTCACAAATTCTGAGAAATGGTGGAGACGCCCGGACAGGGGTCGAACGAATTAAGACCTGCCTGGCCACGTGTGCGTAATAGTCTTCTGTCCCCGCCTCTTTAGTCTTTGGTCAGAGTGGATACAGAACAAAGCACGTGGTAGTCTAGCTTGCCTTATCTCAAACATGATTTGTTGCGGGCCTCAGAATTTTCGGCACAATGAGACATTGTTTTGCAGAGTGAACAGTATGGCGCCGGGCATTAAACGCAAGGTCAATCGCGAGAATCATCAGTTTCAAGAAGTGGAAGTGTGGACTAACAAGTACTGTTTTGTGCAACAGAACAACAGCATTATTTGCCTTTTGTGCAATGGAACAATAGCAGTGCCAAAAGAATTCAACCTGAAGCGACATCATGAAAGCCAACACAAGGATTTCCTTCTGCAAGGTACGGAACGCAAACGGAAAATCGAATCGTTACGACGATCACTAATCAGCCAACAAAATGTGTTCAAGAAACAATCTGGAGAATTGGATGCGGCTGTTGAAGCCAGCCTAGAAATATCTGCTTTAATAGCCAAGAATGGGAAACCTTTCACAGATGGCGATATGATAAAAAAGTGTCTTATCATCGCAAGTGAGATGTGTCCTGAGAAGACAGTGTTTTCAAACAATCAGTCTTAACCACATGACGATACAACAAAGAATCTTGCAAATTGCATCAGACATCGCATTAATCACTTGGAGGTCCGGCCCCCAGTCAATAAACTTAATCCTAATTTGGCCCTTCTTCAAAAAAGGTTGTGCATCCCTGATTATACTGTATCTTTCTTAGATAAGATTGAACTGTGGACTACTGTAAACCTGTTTAAGCCATACTGCCCAGCAACATCAGACATCCTCTGCCCACTCTCTACCTTTGCTATTATACTCTCACCTTTCGAAAATAAAAACCAATGTGAAACTTAGAGTGCCTGCCCGACAAATCTTGCAAATACTCTAAAAAAATTTTTTGTCAGAAAAATAAAAGGCAGGAATTACAAGGGAGAGTTTCAAAGTTTGAAGGACTATTATCCAGTTGACACTCAACCAGTTATATACTGATGTCGATGTCTCCCACACACTGAAAAGTTTCAAATTGTTGCCTGAAGACAAGGAAAGACCAATCGGTATTCGTCATTTTACGTTGCTTCTTGTTTGTTCTGTGAGGTGTTCGTTGTCCGAACATAAAAATCTTAAGTGAAAGTGTTCGTAGTCTGAACTGTTTGTTAACCAATCACCCACTGTATTAGATTTCTAGTGCATTATCAATTTTGCACTATTATTAAAATTGTATAAAGTATTGGAAAAAAGGATCACTTTCAGATGAATGTTTTGAAGATGTTAAGTAAGAAATTGCTTTATTTTAAATGTGTAATCCCCAAAGAGTATTTTCTTATAAACTTTGTTTGACATCATTTTTTAATTTATCTAGCATATTACATAGTTCTATTTTTAGTAGTGTTGAAACAAATAGTATATTCAGCTCAGGCTGAATACCAAATATTCGGGCAGGAGCGTGGCCGAATAGCCGAATATTTGGCTTGATTAATGCACATATGAAAATTGGCGCACAAACCGCATTATGGCAAGGACCCTGCTCTCTATTGGCCCGCTATCACTATGCTTGCCAATCGTGTTAATTCTTGACAGTTGTAGCAGACAGATAAGAGCGTCAAGGCAGTATGTGATAAATGATGATATCAAATGTGGATAACAATGAAATGACCTACACATGTAAATAATGGAAAAAAAACAGAGAAGGACTGCGAAAATGTAAAAATAAATATGAAATTGAGTTGATAATATAATTGAACAAGTCAAGGCAGCTTATTGGTGCAAAATTCACGGCTGTCAATGCCAAACAATTGTTGTCATAGACTTCGGAAAGCTAAATGCTTGTAATGAAAGTCACTTAGTGTGCACGGACGAAAGCCTGGGACCATTTGGATTACCAAGCTGTCTCGAATCTGTGAAATCATAACTGTGACTTATACCGACGTCCTATCTGTCTCTTTTCACCATTATTACCAGGCTATGAGTCACGTAATTGTAAAATGGGAAATCTACGATGGAAAAATGACGAATCAAAAGTATCATAAGCACGTATTATGATGTATGCATAGGCATACGTGGACTAGAGTGATAGAGGAAAGAGAAAGGGAAGAGCAAAGACAAGCACTTAAAAAGGATAGGCAGGGTCAGACCCTCAGATGTGCGACGATTTTCGACCGAATAGGTGTGTACGTGTGCTGATATTTGGTAATTATAAATTGTGAATACATGTGACTAATATTATTTTCTTTTTTATTTTGTGCATGTTATAAGTTATAAATAAATATAAACAAACAACACTAACCCGATAACATTAAATCTAAATACCAAAATGATTAATTTACTGTGTTTTTGTTATTTCTTTCTTCTGTTTTTAGGTATTCGGCCAAATAGCGAAAAATAGGCCAAATACCGAATAGTAACCGAATATTCGTTACATCACTAATTTTTAGCCATCTACAGGACTAGTATTTTTTTCATTCTAGTGAGAAATCAAGGACGCATATCACAACAGAATGTGAAATACAGAGTCCAGAGGAACCTTTGAATATGGTTAATTCTCTGGAGACTTCAGCCAATGTTTTAGATTCATGCGAAAATAGGAAGAATACGTCAGATAGTTTTGTGGAAGCCAGTAATGAGAATCATAACAACGATTTACAGGTAATTTCTTCACTAAAAAAAAAATGTTTGAAATTTATTGTTTTTATTAATGATCAGATATGTGATGATTCTGTCAGTTATATTCTATTAAAATATTACAGAATAACATGAATAAAGAAGAAGCAGAGAGTAGAAAAGAGTCAGTCCCTCCAGTCATAAGATCTCTGTCCATAGAGCAGCAAGAACGACGTTCTAAGCTAGCAGAACTTCAACTGGAAACTACACAGGTTGGGCCTCCAGTTGAATTATCTTCAAAAATAAATGGGGAGGATACAGAAAGTCAGAACAGTAATTTAGAAGATACAGGTGAACTTGCAACATCCGTGTTTTGGTTTTCTAGGTTAAATTTAAGCATTTTTCAGCTTTTTGTTTGAATAAACTAGAATTCATCTGATTTAAAAATTAAATTTTTTAATTATTTATCTTGGTATTTCAAAGTAACCCAGTCAATTCCACTTAAGGCCATGTATGTGGGTGGCAAAATTAAGAGGACATTGATAATTGCAACAGATGATTGGTTTAACCTATCGTGGGCATTCAAAGTCAAAAGAGACTACTAGTGGGAGCCACTAATCAACATTTCAATGTCACCTTAATTGTATTGCTCACGTGCAACCTTTAAAGTAGAAGTGTCAAAAATTTAGTTTATATTTTAAGCATTTTTGGAGTAACTGCTTCAGATTTCATACAAATTAGCCAAGTTTACATTGAAAATAAATAGAATTAATCCATTTTTACATATTCTCTATATAAATTCTAAAAACTGAAAATTGCTTAAACAGGAAACTAAACTTGTGCATCATTTTAAATAAAGGAATATTTTCAGATCAAGACGATAGTACTAGCTATAGTAGTTCTTTTGACAGTCGTAACGATTTGCAGCAAGCAATTGAAATGTCATTACCGTCTTGGATAATTCTTGGTGAAAGCGTTATGATTAGTCCATATAATAAACTGGGAGTTGTTGCTTACATTGGTCCAACTGAATTTGCACCTGGCGCCTGGATAGGCATTGAGCTTGATACTCCAACGGGTAAGTAATTTCTTGAATGCACTAACAAAACAAGTTTTATTCTTATTGAGAGGGGGAATGTAATTTCGTTGTAGGTAAAAATGATGGTTCAGTTAACGGTATCAGATACTTCCAATGTAAGCCACGCTTCGGAATTTTTGTTCGTCCTGACAAACTTGTCTTAGATAAAAGGGGCCGAGCAATAAGGGCAGCTCGACAAAGTTCATCCACATCTGGAGGTAAAGACGGTTTGTGGAGATCAAGGAGCAAAGGAGAAGGTAAACTCTATCCTGGTATTTTTAAATATAACATTTCAATAATTAAAGAAAATTAAATGGTACATTAATTAATTACATTTGATACGGAAGGACTCTCATCCATTACCGATAATTCCATCCGGCGGAGTAGAAGTCGCGGAGAGGGCTTATCTATGCTCGGCACATCCTCAGATAATTTACGTCGAAGCAGAGGAGAAGGAATTGCCAAGTTATCCGAGCCATACCACGACGGGAACCGAAGTCACCACAAAGACGGAGGAAGTGACAACGTGAACAAACCATCAGGGTACCGTGGAAGGAAGTGAAAGAACTGGGAAGAGCACAGTCCAACAGTAGTTTGATTCCCTCTTTCAGACACAATTGTTCTCTCCAACAATTGAAATCAAGTGTTGGAGTTAACTCTGCCAGTAATTTAAGCCTTGAGATGAAGGTTCGGAATTGTAGGTATTTTCTCTAGTTTCTGCTATGTGAAAGTTACATCATACTTGTCCATTACTTGCTCTAGATAATATTTGCCAACATTTACCTTGCAAAACAAAACAAAAAAAAAATATATATATATATATTATATATATCATGTTTGATATGATTTTTTTATTTGGGTAAACAAACAAAATCCATTTTATGTTATTGTTGACATTATGAAATTTTATTAAGTTAATCATTGTCTATAGATGCAGCTATTCGTGCATTTTTATCTTATAGAAATCACTGTACATTGGGTGATCTGTTGTTTATATTGTTCTGATACAGTGATTTATACAGTTGAATTTCTTATTAAAGAGAATCAACAGGGGGTTATAGAAAAATAACTTGTATATTAGATGTATATGCAGGGGATTTTTGGCTTGTCTTCAGTTGCACATTCATCACTTGCTACTAGCTTTGTTTTCAGAGCATTTTTGACAAATCTTTACCTCTTAAAATCCAATTACAGTTGGCAAGAAAGTCGATGGGAGTTGTAAATCTGTGATAATGGTTATACATTCCAGATGTACGTTGCCGGTTAGATCACTTGCTCAAAAGAAATCTACAAAACTCGAAAGCACCCCTTCGGAAGGCCGTACAGCCAAAACTTCCATCATGATTGTGTTTAATTCTTTAAAGATGTTTTCCATTTTTTAAACTTTATTAGTATTTTTTTTTAAATTTTTTTTATAGTTTTTTCCTCATTGACTGAAGACTGCCCAAAAACTTTATTTCTACAGATCTAGACTGGGTTAAAATAAAGATCCTGTCGTGTAAATATAACAAACTGGTAGTGTTGATGGTGGTTGTAATTTAAATCTCGTCTCTGTGAACTTGACTGTAAGTTTTCATCCATTTTCATGTGAAAAATTTATTGGTGTACATACTTTATACTAGATAAAACTGGTCGCAGCGAGAACTTTGGCAAGTGATAGATGTTCGATAAATGGATAGGTCACTGGATTTGTGATACCAGTATTCAAATAGTGTCAATTAACTAGAATAATGACCATTCCACCGTTCCATAGTGTATTAGTATGGTAGCTGCGAGGCAGTTTCCTTCGATATCACAGTGAACGTCCATTGTTTATTCATCTGTATTTTGTAGGAACTTTTACCCAGCCATGTCTGTGGATTTAAATTGTTATTTAATATATGATGGGACTTTAAATCAGAAAGTGTAATTATGTGGACTACTGTTAACTCCAAGTGTTAACATCTACTGGCAAGATTATTTGATAAAAAATAATTTCGGACCAGTAGGAAAAATAAAATCTTCAGTATCTCTCTGTCTGTGAATAAATTAAGTCAATAAACTGTTACTCCAGATAAAAAAGTGCTTCTATGATTTTTTTCCTCAATTAGAAATGGTGATGCCGAACATGTGTTAAAAATTATCATACAACAAAACTCAACATTTTACATTTTTCTTTATTTATTTCTTAAAAATGTTGACACACATTCATTTTCCACTCTTGCTTGGTAGAATTATACCATCGTACTAAAAATAAAGTTTTATTAATGAAGAAATCAATGTTTTTAGTCTGTGTGGTACGAATTTAATCTTATTAAACACTCACCTTCTGTTGAAACCATTTCATAGCTTCTTCTTTGCCCAATCTGTGGCCAAAACCTATACGTCCTTTCTTGTGTCTTCTATGGGCAACATTGAAACCTGGCCGACCAAGAACTACGTAAAAATCAAGACCGTAGATACCGATGCTGGGATCGTATTTGATTCCAAGATCAATGTGTTCCTGAATACCAAAACCAAAATTTCCAGTGTCCGAGAAGTTGTCTTTCCTCAACTCGTATTCTCGAACCTACAAAATTTTTTTTTATAAATGTGTTGCAACAAAGAACTAATTTTAAACATTCTTAAAACATTTATTTTCAATTAATCTACTAAACAATTCAACCTTAATAAACCAATGGCCCAATCATTTTTAAGAAATAAATCAACCATAATTTTGCTCATTAAGAGATGGGTTAATTTCCCAATCCACACTACATTTACTACCCCACTAATAAATTGAGACCTCGAATGGATTCAAACCTAGATCTTCCACAGATTTAACTTACTTTGATTTGTTGGCCTTCTGGCCAACAACCAAAATAAGGTGTCAGGTTATGTAATGAAAAAATCTCTTATATTAGTTTTACTTTTAAACTAAGAATCCACAAGTATGACAATGAAATAACTGCATTTTGATACAAGTAAAACACAGTTAAATAATAGTTCATGTACATTTAATGGAAAATTCAATAAGTCTTATCAAATTTCTAAACTATATGTAGAATCTAATTTTGCATATAAACTTTCTCACTATCAATTTATTTCACACAACAGTATTTACGTGTTCTTTAAAAATGCATCTAGTGCTGTATGTAGGTTTTCAAATTTCAGGTAATACTTTATTCAGGATGGATGTAATAAGAACAAACACAAACATGGTCTTTTTTTCTTATCCCTACATATACAACACGTGTTTATGAAATATATTCAAATATAGCTAGAAATTTAAACTTTTACATAATAAAATATATTATAAATAAAACTAAAAAGAATTTTCATAAATTTTAGCAACATCGCAATCAGTTCAGCAATAACAAATTGATATTTATTGTGAATGTTGTTATAAAATATTTGACATTTTTAATGCCTTTTGTATATTTTGTTAAAAAAGGAATTTAAATGTTATAGAAGTGTTAACAGTACAACAATATAATAATAGCAACTGCTGTATCCAAAAGGTTCTGTGATCTACTGCCTGAAGTTTGTTCTCTGGTTTTGAAATCTGTCTGTATCACAGGCTATATTGTGACAAATATCAGAATACTTCCAGACATGACAGGACTAATGCACTAGCATTGCAGTCCAATATATCTATCCAGGGTAGAAATAAGATACAGTAGAGCATCGATTATCCGACTCAATTGGGGATTTGGGTTGGTCAGATAACCGAAAAGAATGAAAAAAATACATTATTAGTATAGTATATCCCATGTAATTAGTATATCGCTATTAACCTACTTCATCGATGTTAAGCATAACAAAATTTTTTTAAAAATAATAATCGTCACTATTGTATCGTTAAAAATTATTTTTAAATTATTTTATTGCTCACAAAACAAACAACCACTCATAATTAGAAAATTAAGTCTCATTTAAATACTGGGCTCCCTTTCATGTTGAGCCAGTGTTGCCAGCTAAAACACACAAAAATTTAACAAAAATAATATTAAAGTAGTCAAGACATACCCAAATATTGTAGCGCCACATTACTAGCAGACATTTGAAATTTGCCAACCAGAACGGTCGGATAACCGATGCTCTACTGTATTTAAGTAATTTGCAAAGACCTTATCTGTATACTACTATGTGATACTCAATACAATAGTCTATCTATTAATGTGTTGTAATACAAAGCATAACAGATTGGACCAAATACGCCAGTTCTGATGATCTTGTTTCCAAAACGCATAAAATCAAGGGTTAGAACAGTCAAAAAACTATTCTACACATTACTGTACATGTTCAACATACAGTCAAAATTTGGTATTATCAATTACATCAATAAATGATAATATAAAGTAAAATATACAGCTAGAAAATATTATTTTATAAAAAAATTTAAACAGAAATTTTTATTAACTGATTCATTGATAAAAACAGCAACAACACACATCTTATTTATGAAAAAATATTGTACTGATTAAATTTTTCTTCTTCCCAAAAATAGTCTTTGGTTTTCACATTTAAAATTGGATTCATGAATGTATGATGTCATAAGTAACAACACACTGACAATATTTTTAAATGTGAGTTTCGATGATTTGTTATAGATGAAATTCACAAAGTCACCTTACAGCATTGCAAATGACAAAGTGACTAGCATATGGAAATGTCGGCACTTCCATTGGCTATGGTCAATATATTATAAATTGTACTCCTTGTGAACATTACTCCTACACTTGTTGAGTAGGAGTAATGTTGGAAAGAGGATTGTAATAGAAAAATTAAGAAATTCTATTCTTATTTGGTAGAAACGAAATTGTACTATAAATTATCCTTATTTCATTTACCCACAAATTTGATTGCATATTAATAAAGTCTAATGCAAATGATGCTCATCACTAATACAAAGTATATAGGCTGGTTTTTTCCCCAAGCTCTGATGGTCCATAAAAAAAAGACAAGTGTAAATAACAAAATGAATTTATTACCAAAAGTTAGGTACAAAAACATGGTTACTTATCGACATAATCACCATGAAGATTGAGGCATTTGTCATATCTATGGACGAACTTTACCATCCCCTTGTCATAAAATGTTGCCACCAATGACTCAAGATGGGCCCTAATGTTTTTTTGATGATTGTCATTAGTCTTGACCTCTACCCTCCTAGCCACTTTTCCTGTTCAGAAAAGAGGTGGAAGTTGCTTGGCACTAAATCAAGGCTGTGTGTTTAAAGGTGGTGAAGACTTCCACCTCTTTCCTGAACTGTAAATGTGGCTAGCAGGGCAGAAGTTTGGAACTAAAGATGATCTTCAAAACAACATTGTTAAGGCCATCTCAATTCACTGACAGCAACATTCTATGACCAGAAGATGGAAAAGCTCGTCCACAGATATGACAAATTCCTCAATCTTCATGGTGATTATGTCGAAAAGTAACCTTGTTTGAACCTAACTTTTGGTAATAAATTCATTTTGTTATTTACACTTGTCATTGTTTTACCATCAGAACTTGAAAAAAACTGCCCTCGTAATATACTTTCATTAAATTTTATATGAAACATTACAAAGTATATCTAATTCACCCGTGAACAACTCTTGACCCCTGGACTTAGAAAACAGGAAAATAAAATTTCATTGCTAAAGTCTCATACAGGGTTCCTACTCAAATTTTTGTTTTGAATTCCCTGACTTTCCCTGATTTTCCCTGACCAACTTTGTCCAAATTCCCTGACCCTCACATTTTTTAGTGTGGAATATCGACATAATAAAACAGCATTTACTGTTAACATTGAGTACATTTAGCCCTCTTTTTGCACAGTTGATATGCTTCAAAGACTGCCACATTAAAAAAATACAGTACATACATCCTGTAGAAAAATGTTTGATAGAATCCACAATTTCAATGTAATGAAAAAATAAGCAATTTACAAACAAAACACAAGCTTTTTATTTTATCATCATTTATCATTATTATTTGTATGTAAATCTAGTAAATAC
>NW_019384677.1:600402-607805 GCF_000671375.1 Centruroides sculpturatus
ATATATATATATATATACACACACACACACATTACTTTTCGTTGTTTACTGTAGTAAAGTTTCTTTTGAATAGCATAAAAAATTTCTCAAAAAAAAAAAAAATGACAGTTTGAATATTATTTATAATTTACACAACTCAATCATGGATAAAATTTTTTGATTATATACTTCATTTCCATGAGTAACCCTACATGAATGGCCATTTTGTTCTGTACATTTTGATTAAAACAAATTCAAACAGTTATTTTACACACAGAAATTTCTTGCTTCAAGAAAATTATAAATATTTAAAATAAAATAAAAATAAAATGCCAGTTGATATTAAATATGTGAAACAGGTATACAGAATAACCTACAGTAGGTAGTGCCATCTATGAATGGAATGTTTTATAAGAATCGTAAGTTCTCAGATTGACGATAAATCGTCAAGTGATTTGTTTCCGTAATAAACTACTTGACGATGTACCGACAAATGATTGCAAAACAGTTAAAATACATTTTGTCAATAAACTCACCTTAAGTCCTTTCTCTAAAATTTCTTCAGCCTTGGGTCCTCTGACAGTACAATGCACTGCTATTTTTTCGTTACGACGAATGCCAAAAGATCTGACAGTATAGCGTGCTTTGCTGAAAACTGGCTGTTGACCCGTCAATTGTTCTAACACCTAGTAAAAAACATTTACTATTAATATTTGATAATGCCACTACATTTGAAATTAACATAGAAATTCTGGATTTAAAAAGTTCCAAGAAAGTTATTTGTTTCTAAGTTTATTTTAAAGTAAATTAATGTCTCTTCTATTAAGTAACAAACCTAGATTTTGTAGGCTTGCGTTGCAGGAAGAATTGATTTAGGTATCATGCCAAATGGCACATACAGGATATCACAATAAAATATGTACCCTGCCGATGGATACCATAAATAAAGCATGTATTAAGTCCTAACTTGGAATGTAAAATGATATACAGTAGAATCCACTCGTGAAAATTTTTATCAATCATTTCATGCTATAAGAATTAGTACATTCCAAATATATGTTAAAATACACTCATAAAACTCCGCCTCATTGTAATCAGTTTCAATAATAGTTATCATCTTAAGGTAAATTTTGCAATTTTTAAGCGCTTTTCATGCACTCAGTCACAATAACTGTGCTGCTATTAACTGATAATTGCTCTGTTATCAGTCTTACCCAGTATTTTTAAATTTTCATCCTCATTTATCTTGCAGTACAGAAGTTCAAATTGCCAGGATTTGTTACCTCAATTACACACTTGATAAATTACTATTAACTAATAATAGTAATAACCAATAAATCATCATTTAACAAATTTAGGCTTAAAAAAGCAGCTAATCCATAAAATTTTTAAAAATTATAGTTAAATTAATTAGTATTTGTAATCATAAATTCATCTACCTATTGATAATTTTGTTAAAGTCAGATTCATTATTTTAAAAACTACACAATGCAAATAATAGTCTGAATTATCATGAATTCTAAATTAGCAAGGTTTTACTATGTATTTTTCGTTCTAGAATCATACTCATAATGCAAAACACTCATTAATTGAAACAATTTTCCCATAGAAATTAATGAAAAATATGATAATGCATTCCACGCCGAAAAAATATTCAAATATTTTATGTATAACGTTTATTCAAGGAAAATTGTACAATGTGAATTGTTAAAGAGCATGAATCATCATCATCTTTTCTTCTAGCATGGAATGAACCAACCTGGAATGCGAATTTGATTTGCAGAAAACAAAAACCACAGATAATGTTTGATAAACATTCCAAACAATATGCCAAATTCTTGGGCTATGTAAAGGCTGTAATTAAAATAGTAATAGAATATATAGACTGTAATAGAAATTCATTAATTTGACTAGAGGTAGGCAGTTAGTTATGCTTCCATCTCGTATTAAATTTAATAATTATAAATAGTTAATTTTTAATTCAGGTATTTCTAAAATTTGGAATTGGTCATTAAATTTAATACAAGATGGCAACATAACTGCCTACCTCCATTCAAATTAATTAATTTCTAATATTTAATTATAGCCTTACATAGCCCAATAATTTGGCATATCATTTGGCGTGTTTATTATATAACAGGCTATGGTTGTTGATGTTTAAAAGTAATGTGTGAACACAAGTTTGTTATGTGGGTGTAAGAACCCTCTCCACTTTAAATGGTAGTACACTCTGTCACTAAGGATTCTATTGAGAATCCTTCCCTAGGACTGGCAACAGGCTGATTGGTCTATATGACTTCGGTTCATTCTTTGGGCACTTGTTCTTATGAATAGGCACCCGAAGAATGAACCAAAGTCATATAAATATGGAAAAATATTGCAGAAAAATACGTAATCACAAGCGACACTAAGATGCTAGTGGAGTGAGTGCAGAGTGCTAATCACAGACTGATGCAGCATGCACACAATTCAGGACTTTCCCTCTCTTTGTCACTCGTTATGCGAAACTCCACTGTATTTTGAAAAATATTTTCACTAGTAACATACTATTATAATGACGACTGCTAGCTAGACAAAACCTAAACAATTATAACATGCAAAATGCAAGAATTTATAATGAAAATAGCACAAATCTAAATTAAATAATTAATAAAATCAAACAAAATTCTTTTCTAATTTTAAAAAACTGCCCAAGATATTGAATTTCTTTTGTGTGCTCAACATACGGATATTTTCATTTGAGCTTTGTGGATCTGATGATGGAATGAAATAGTTTCATAAAACATTTAATCAATAAAAAGACTTGACTCCTACAATCTACTTAGCACTTGTTTTCCTCCTTTAAAAATTACTGTAGAATCTTAAAAACAAAATAACTCGCTCAAACAAATGATGACAATCTAAGTTACACATAAATAAGATCAACAAAGGTATCTATCACAATATACAATAATCTCAGGCAGATTACACCTAGCAGCCTATACTCTGCAGAAAATTGCAAAAAAAATAAATAAATAAATAAATAAATGAATAAAATCTTTGTATAATCTACCCTACTGTATATCCCATGTCTCTAAGAATGCCATTGAAAGCAAGATAATTACTGATATGCAGTTTAGAAATTGCCATCTCAAGCCATTAAATACAGTAAAGTCCTGGAAACTCAAAATTTCATAAAACTAATTATACCACATCCAAAAAAAAAGAAGAAATACATATATATAATCTAAAAAACAGAACAAACAAAACTGTTTTTTTTTTCTAGTGTTTTTTGCATGTTAATTAATATATTTTATTTTACTGTGCCATCACCTTGGAATGTTTCAAATTTTGTTTTGTCTATTACAGTGAAAAAGTAGCTTCTAATATAGTGGGTGATCAGTTAACGAACAGTTTGAACTGTAAACATATCAGACAACAAATATTTTTGCGATAGATTTTTATGTTCAGACAACAAACACAAAAAGAAGAGACATAAAATAATGAATACTGACTGGTCTTCCCTTGTCTCCAGGTGACAATTCAAAACCTTTCAGAACACAGGAGACATCAACACTGACACTCAACTCAACACCAATCAGATAGTATTCCTCCAAACTTTGAAACTCTCACTTGTTAATTCCAGCCTTTTGTTTACCTTTCTGACAAAGAATTTTTTAGTCTTCGCAAGAATGTTGGGCACTACTTAAGTTTTGCATTGGTTTTTAATTTTCGAATGGTGAGAGTTTAACTGTCCCATTGGTTTTAACACCAAATTTCGAATTTTGTCCGGACCTCACATTTAAATAATGTTTTTGTATAGTAGTTCATTTCTGTTCTCTGAATTTTTGTAAGTGCTTTTCTGAACTTTTTATTTAGAAAAGAAACTGATAATATTATGGAGCCTAAAAAGAGTGGAGTGTCAAGAACTGTGCTCACCATAGAAACCAAGCAAGAGATAATAGCCAAGATAGAGCGAGTTGACAGATGCCTGGTGGTGCTAGGCAGTATGACTTGAACAGGTCTACAGTAGGCACAATCTTAGCTAAGAGATATAATCAAGAAGACTCAAGCAGATGAAGGAGTAACAAAAATCACATCTGAGAAAAAAAATATGTCATCCATTAAAAACTGGAGAGAGTGCTTTTAATTTGGATAAAAGAAAGTGAAATGAAAAAAGATGTAACTAGTATGATAATAATTCAAGAGAAAGCTATTGGCTCATTCAGAAGGCGTGGTCAGAAGTCACTTAACAATAGTTGAATTCTGCTTGGCAAAAGCTGTCCCCCTCCTGCATTCAGAAAGATGAAATAATGTCCCTAAAATTATGAATAAAATTGTGACAACTGTGAGAGATCTTGAATTGGAGGCGAATAAAGTTGACATCGAAGAGCTCATAATGGAACCTAAAACTGATCTGATAAAAATCTCAGAGAGACATGTTTTCTTCTGAAAAGAGGAAGACAAAAAGAGGACCAATGCTGACTTTTGAAGTGGAGGATGTCAGAACAACAGTCTTAGAATGGCATCCAAACCAGGTTCAGGTTAATAGGCACAGGAATCTCTACAATGACAATGCTATTAATTAATTCCAAAAAATTGTGAAGAGAGAAAAAGTAATCAACATTGGACAGATTCTTTAACCGATAAAAGGTTGACTTCACCAGAAAGTTTTGTTTCTAAGGTGTATGAAAGGACGTGAAGAGTCTATAGTTTCTTCTATTTTTTAAATATTAATGTCACTCTGGACAATATTAACATGCCATCTAAGTTTTACCCCCATAACTTAACACCAGGATCTATAACTTATTGTTCTTCACTGGCATCATTTCATAATAGCATCAATTCCACATGTTAACAAAAAATATAACCCTTTTCCAAGGTTCTACTGCAAAATGCCACAACATTAATGTCACTAACTCAAAAGTAGCCACTGAGTAGCAAATATACTGTATATTCCGGCATATAAGATGACTTTTTAACCCAGGAAAATCTCAAAAGTCGGGGGTCATCTTATGCGCCGGAATATATGGTATATTTTTTAAATTAAAATTTAACTACAAATAGAAATAGTACTATTTGTACTGTACATAATCAAATATGCACATAAACTTGCATGTATAATACCTTTACAAAATTCCCGTTATTTAGTATCATTATGCCCCAGTTTTCATATCTGGTCTTGCCTTATCTCCATTCACAAGATTAAGGACAGATTATTATGGAAATTTATAATCTACAATTTTTTTCAAACTGCAGCCCAATAATTTTTTTTAAAAGACAGGCAGTTAGACCCATTATCTTATATTAACATCAACTAATAATTACAATAATTTTTGAACTAATTTGATTCAAAATTAACAAAATCAAAACTAAAGATGGCATTATCATTTTGCTTTATTTTTAAACTCCAAAATCTAGAAATCCATTTTACATTAATTAAACTAATATTTGTTTGAAATGTAAAATATTAAATAACTTTCACTCCAAACATATGTTAACAAAGATAACAGCTTAGTATAGTGCAGGGAATGGCAAACCATGGCATGTTACATAATATGCAATTTCAGTTTATTGCCTGATCATCTTTTTTCCAATCAGTTTTTTTACATTTATTCTAATAAAAGCATATTCATTTCATTTCTTTGAGTATTGTTAACTGAAGTCTAAAACTTCAGTGCACACAAACATTTCTAAAGATAAGCATTCTTGCTATATGGCATGTGGACCCAAAAAGATTCACCATCCCTGGAATAGTGTCTTATACACACAATCTTGTGCATATGTACTGTCTTCATTAATGCATGTTTGAAGATGCCTCATGTGTCTGGTACAATTCTTAGACTTAACAGAGTAGTAGTTAATGAGAAACCCCTCTGAAATACTGAGAAATTCACCTCTAATTTAATTGGAAGTGTTTATGAACTGTCCTAATTATGTATATAAGTACACATCTTTATCTCAATACTGGAGAATACTAACAAAAACTGTTTCTAACCTGTTACCAGTACGTTCTCCTTCTTCTATAAAATTGTAGCCAACAAAAATAGCTCTTTACCAATGTTTTCGAACCCCAACAACGGTTCTTCTTCAGGTATCGACTGCACATGACAAACAAAGATGTAAACAGGAAGCATGCATTTGAACGTACATATTTTCAAATTTGATGTTCTACGAGCTGCATTTCCATCAGAGATTCAAAATACCTGAATATATGTGTGAAAATACCAAAATTGAAATTTTGGTGAATGTTGTAGGAAACAGTAATCTTTTCAATAAAATCAATTCTAGGTTCCCAGCTCTAATCAATGCAACACAACTTTTATCTAATGATGAGGAATAAAAAAGGAAAAATTAAGAAATTTAGAAGAATGACTGGAAAACTTTTAAAAAAAATCATGTGTGTGTGTGTGTGTGTGTGTGTGTATCAATTTTCCAACAAAAAAAATCATGCCAATGTTTTTTTAGAAAAGTTATCACAATAAATGAGAAAAGTATGACAAATGGATTAAATTTTGGCTGAGAGCATTGGGTGTAAACTTGAAAACATCCCACATTAACCACCTTTTCATAATCCAGGTCACACATGAATATACAGTATAGCTCCAATTATCCAACTGTCCAATTATCAGTATCTCTAGTTGCTTTTCTCTTTCCCACTGACATCACATTGCAATTCTCTATATGCTGTGACAAATCCAAATGATCAGTAGGATGCTTCTCACACATTGATGTAATCTAAATATATAAAATTACTTGTCCTGACTGACTGACAGTGATTGATTCATCATTACCCAGAGCAAACCACTGAACCTAAAGAAGTGAAATTTGGTACACAGGGTACGTCATGAAAACACACACCAAGATGGGATTTTTTTAAAATTCCCCTGGGGGAGAGGGAGAGAATTCATGCTTAACCTGAAGAACAGCTTCTACTGTACTATTTTAGATGTGATTTTTTGTTTTCAACTATGTTTAGTCTTCATTGAGTACTTAGGTGTATTAAATTGACAACATTTCAGACATTGTTATAAATATTTTTAAAATATATTTTGAATTTTTAACCAAATGTTTGAACCATTTTAAATTCAAATTTGTTATTGCATATTGGTTTGATTATAGAACAATTGTAAACGTTCCAGAAAATTGATCAAATTGAAAGCAGTTCATTTGATTCTCAGCAGTAGGTGTTATATAACAATTACTATGGTTGTTGAAATACTTAATATATTGCTTGCAAACCCCATTTATATTAATCGGGCAAAGTCGCAGATAACAGCTAGTATATAATAAACTAGCAGACCCCACCACGCGTTGTTGTGGCTCAAAATGTATCTATTATAAATGTATAACACTTCCCCCGTGGGGGGAATTTTTCAAAAAATTTCTTCTTAGTGTACATTCTCTTGACGTACCCTATTAAAACGCAATAAAAACCGCAAAAA